>NC_041333.1:1443522-1673522 GCF_004354835.1 Perca flavescens
CATGACGATAATTTCAATAATTTTTATAAAACTAAAATGTGACTTTTTTCACAAGACATTCTCATTTCAAGCAATGTGTGCTTTCATTTCAATTTATACATTTTCAATAAATAGCCATAATAATTCCCGCTTTGTGTTTCCTTCAGTTATTTTAAAATAACAAAAATAAGCACTTTTGAATTAGAAGAAATATCGCACCTTCAATGTTTGAGCCTATTTACATTAAAAACCTTGCCAATGAACTATGAGGACAAAAAAAACGAATCACAATTTTTTTTTATTTTTGTTCATTTGTTATCGAGCAAAAATGTGCAATTAATCGTGATTTTGATTTTAGGTTATATTGTGCAGCCCTACTTTCATAACGCGACTTCGTCTCCGGACAGCATGAAACAATACTCACGGACATTAACAACAATTAAAACCAAATTCCTGAAGACCTTTCCATTTTCCTCTCGTAGATGGGCTGGATACAGGCCAAGGCAACGTGTTTTTGTTTCCGTTTAGCAACCTCTACTTTACCTCCTCTGTTTACTGGCGGATTACAGCCATGCGAAGCCTATAGTGGCAACTTCTGACCAAACTATGCTGTAGCCTAGTTTATCCGCTCCAAACCAGTTAATAGAAATGCAACTAACTACAACTACATTTCTTTTCTTTTAGTCAACATTTCAAAGGTTAGACAATTGAATGGAAACACAGCTTATTGGATTTATTGGAAAGCCACTACAATAGTGACTTCCTCTCTGTTTAGCAGTTTTGCATTGAATATATTTGAGCCTCTGGAGTTAGAGCCAAAGACCCCCGGGGAAGAGTGTGCTACCGTAGCTTAGCCTTGAGAACTGGCTCCTCTGCATCGAAAGTTAAAGTCGGATGGAGTCAGGGGATGTTGTTGAGGAACAAGGTTTTCACAGGTTTTTTTTAAATGGTAGTTTTCAAAGGTTAATTGTTCATCAAATTTTAAACCAAGACTTGTACAGAGCTAGAGAAGGAATGTTGTCATCAAAAACAGAGAAACATGTCATGGGCCAGTGTTGGACCTGGTATTCGATTATGCCTCATCCTTGCTTTTGTCCCTCAAGGCAGATTTTAAAACACAATATGTTTGAGGCTTAGTTTGGGGCAGCTTCCTTTTTGCTATCAGCATAAAAATTGAAAGACGACTCATTCCTTACTGTTGACACAAACAACTGAAAGCATGTAGAGGATGGCAAGATAAGGCAGAGGTTTGACCCTGTGGCACCACAGCTGACAAGATGTGTGCAGGAGCTGTGAATTCTGCCAGATGCTGTAGATAAACAAGTCCAGGGTGGTACCAGAGATCAAAAGTGTTGTGGCGTTGTGGAGGAACTAGACAAGGCTGCTCTTTAACATTTAGTTTGAGGAGGAGCACTGTCAGCAGATCCGCTACCAAATCACAAACAGTTTCTCAGATATATTCTTATTCATATTTGCCCAGATGGGTGGTTAAAATGACCTCATGTTGAAAACTAGTTATAGCTTGGCAGCACTGTCATGGTAACCAGCTGTGAGATTGTCTATAATTGTAATGGTATTTAGCAAAACTGCCAGAGCTAGTCACCATGTGTGACTGTGAGTGAGTTTAAGTCAGTATGTAATATGTATGTGATTCATGTGTGCGTTGTTTTAATTTTTTTAGAACAGGGCCCACACAGCTATAGTGCAGAAGTTACATTATGATGTATATTACACACACACACGCACACACACACACACACACACACACACACACATTACAGCAGACATGTTGGGGAAATAAACAACATTTGGGATATATGTTTTATGCATATTAGAAAAACATTTAAGACTAAGATTAGATTAATATACAACAGAATATATGAATATTACAACAGATATGTTGCATGTTAGCAACAGCATTCACTGAGAAATTACTCAATGGTACCAGTTTGACTTGTAAAGTAATGAGACATGTTAGCATCCGTTAGCATTTCAGGTGTGTGCGGTTCAACTTGAATACAATAAAATAATGACCGTTTCTTAGTGACGTCTGTATCGCATGTCGACACTTGCCTCTTTTCTCTCTCAGTGCACAAAACAGAATAAGCTGTCTTAAGTCCATAATAACTGTGTGTTGTGTTGACGCAATAATCTTTTATCAATGTAGCCATTCTCTGTAAGAAAGTTATTTGTGTGTTTTTACTTGGCATGTTATCTACCTGTGGTATTCCCTTTGGCTCTGAGTAAACATCAGGCTAATCTCCTAAGGCTGCATATTAACAAAGATACACTTCAGCTTAAAAACATACACATTAAGCTACCTGTAGACAATTTTTGAATGCTGCCTCTGTTGTAACTTGCCACGCCATTTATTCTCCCTGCATAGAATTTGCAGTTGGCATTAGCAGTGACATTTCGCAGGTAGTCGGAATGTTAGATTGGCGTCCTGAGGGGTTGAAGTGGCCCGTCCTCACTGCAGTGGTAATTATTCCAGAGGCCTAATCATTAGAGAGCTGTTTTAATCAGATTTCCATCAGTGGCTAATGTAACGTGATTAATTACATCTCCAGCAGCATGGTCCTTAAGGGCCACTACATCAGGATTACATGACCGACAAATAGCGACACGTTTGTAGGGCATTGTCCACACCATTCAACAAAATAAGAACATCAGGGGATCAGACCTGATTTGAGAACAATATATGTAGAGGGAGACTCACATTCTATATTGTATAATAGCTTGTGACATAAAGCATTCACTAAACATGTCAGTGTACAGATTTATGTTTCCGTCTTCTCCAAACTGACCTCTCACACTGTAATTTCCCATTTATTTGGATTACATTGTGTTGGTTCAGGAGCAGTTTACACTTGGTAATGGCATTTTACACAACGGTAATGAAGGGCATATGGGGGAGACATGGGAGGGCAGAGGGGGGAGGTGCTGCTGACACTTCCAGTTTCCCATGTTAACCTGCACTCACCTGCCTCCTGACAGCCCGGGCAGGTGGAGGAAACGAGCGGTGTAACTCTAAACCCTGACTTGCTGAGCTCAGTTTTTTTTTATACAAACTAGTGTTTTGTGTGTTTAAACTAGTTTTGTGTGTGTGTTGTATATTGTATACATTTTAAACATAGAGTTTGCAATTGTAAGAGCCTTTAAAGAAAATATGTGGTAATTTGTGGGATAATTCAGGATAGTATTTGGTAGCATACAACCCACAATTTACAGTATAGTTGTGTTGTATGAATCAGGTACCAATAAAGTACTGGTACTTAAAAACAAGACTATGGGGAACAAGGGAATGAGAATTGAGCATTTTGGAGGTAGTATTTACAAAAATACTTTACAAAGTATTTTTGTAAATAGTACTTACGGGGTACAGTACTAGAAAACAAAACTGAGGTTTAGAAAAAACACAACACTGATATTCTGAGCAACCTATCAAGTATGTACAGTTATAATATGCTACCAAAAGTGTGGAGGGTTCAGTAAGTTTTGTTTCCCAGTACTGTACCCCAAAGGTACTCAGTATTTACAAAAATGAATAATTATTGGTTTTATCTAAAATGGCCAATTGTTACACTTTTGTTCCCCATAGTCTTGTTTTCTTCCTCTGTACCGGCATTTAAGTAGTAGTAGTAGTAGTAGTAGTAGTAGTAGTAGTAGTAGTAGTAGTAGTAGTAGTAGTAGTGGTAGTAGTAGTAGGAACCGGTAACTATCTCAGTAGTGCCTGATTTATACAACACAATTGTGCTTGTGGGCTGTGTGTTACGTAGTGTTTTTTCCTCAAAATAAGTCTTGCAGGTGCAAACAACTGTGAGACCACACTTGTTATCTTGTTTTACAGATTTAGCATAAAAAAATGCGAAATAATTTATTTCATGAAGAATAAACAAAAAGTGCAATTTCCTTTGAGGTTGTTAGTGCTGAAACATTCCCATCACTTAAAGTGTACCTTAATCCCCCTGAAGTTGTTAAAATGTACTCTTAGTCCAAACTATTAGCATGCTGTCATTTAAAGGAATCAGGCTCAGGGGAGAGGGGGGGAGGGGAGAAGAAGAAGGAGTCTTTCCGGGATATGTTATCCCAAGAACTCCAGAGGCAGTTGCAAAGCAGCGGGCGTGGGAGGAATTTGGAGAAGACACGAAGAAGGACTTTCGGTCGGCACCAAAGTGCTTCTGGAAAACTGTTCGCCACCTCAGGAGGGGGAAGTGGGGAACCATCCAAGCTGTGTACAGTAAGGATGGGACGCTGTTGACCTCAACTGAGGAGGTAATAGGGCGGTGGAAGGAGCACTTTGAGGAACTCCTAAATCCAACTAATACTCCCTCTATGTCAGAGGCAGAGCTGGAGGATGATGGGGGATTGTTGTCATTTTCCCTGGTGGAAGTCGCTGAGGTATGACAGAGTCCCCCGGGAGATACTGTGGGAGGTGCTGCGGGAGTATGGGGAGAGGGGGTCTCTTCTCAGGGCCATCCAATCTCTGTACGACCAAAGTGAGAGCTGTGTCCGGGTTCTCGGCAGTAAGTCGGACTCGTTTCAGGTGAGGGTTGGCCTCCGCCAGGGCTGCGCTTTGTCACCAATCCTGTTTGTAATATTTATGGACAGGATATCGAGGCGTAGTCGGGGTGGGGAGGGGTTGCAGTTCGGTGGGCTGGGGATCTCATCGCTGCTCTTTGCAGATGATGTGGTCCTGATGGCATCATCGGCCTGCGACCTTCAGCACTCACTGGATCGGTTCGCAGCCGAGAGTGAAGCGGTTGGGATGAGGATCAGCACCTCTAAATCTGAGGCCATGGTTCTCAGCAGGAAACCGATGGAGTGCCTACTCCAGGTAGGGAATGAGTCCTTATCCCAAGTGAAGGAGTTCAAGTACCTTGGGGTCTTGTTCACGAGTGAGGGGGCAGTGGACCGGGAGATTGGTCGGAGAATCGGCGCAGCGGGGGCGGTATTTTCCTACCCTCACCTTTGGTCATGAAGGCTGGGTCATGACCGAAAGAACGAGATCCAGGGTACAAGCAGCCGAAATTCCTCAGGAGGGTGGCTGGCGTCTCCCTTAGAGATAGGGTGAGAAGCTCAGTCATCCGTGAGGAGCTCGGAGTAGAGCCGCTGCTCCTTTGGGTCGAAAGGAGCCACTTGAGGTGGTTCGGGCATCTGGTAAGGATGCCCCCTGGGCGCCTCCCTAGGGAGGTGTTCCAGGCACGTCCAGCTGGGAGGAGGCCTCGGGGAAGACCCAGGACTAGGTGGAGGGAGGTCCAGCTGGGAGGAGGCCTCGGGGAAGACCCAGGACTAGGTGGAGGGATTATATCTCCAACCTGGCCTGGGAACGCCTCGGGATCCCCCAGTTTGGGGTCCCCTGCTGGAGCTGCTGCCCTTGCGACCCGACCCCAGATAAGCAGACAAAGATGGATGGATGGATGTTGATGGAAGTGATGGCTTCTTTTGGTCAATATTTTGAAGAAACTATGCATAGCTTCTGCATTTACAGGATGTATAGTAACTCTTCAACTGATTTGTAAAGCTGATATGGTTCAAACATCTTTTCTAAATTGTGTTGCAGATATTAATTTGCAGCCATTGTGATTTAACTGTCGCACACTCAAACAACCAGTCAAACCGGTCTGCGTACTTGTCTATACAGGTGCATGTTGGTAGGGCATGCAGATAATTTTTTATTTTTTTTAATCTGGGAAAGCATTATATTACAGTAAACTTGCTTCAGTAGCATAGACACACACACACACACACACATATATACATATATATATATATATATATATATATATATATATATATATATATATATATATATATATATGTATATATATATATATATATATATATATATATATATATATATATATATATATATATATGTATATATATATATATATATATATATATATATATATATATATATACACACACAAAACATCATGGCCGTGCAAAAGCGCAAGAGCCATTGCACTTGAGAAATTGCCATTCACACCCCTCACGCTTGTCTCACTCAGTCTCTCTCCTCCATATCTCCTTCCCTCCCTTCCTCCCTCCCTCGCTAGATGCACTCTCTCTCTCTCCCTCTTTCTCTCTCGCTCCCTCTCTCTCTCTCTCAGACGCTCTTTTGACAAAGTCAAGGCTGCTCTGTAGTGAACTATCTCTGCGATTTATTCCTTATTTTCATATCAACACTGCTCTGCTCTGAGACGAGTTGTAGGTGGACGCAGAGAGAGGGGGAGGACGCACATGCATTGACACACACTCCTGGACACACACACTCACTCAGTCACTGCCTGATGCGGGTGACAAGAGTTGGCTGCTGCTGGATCAGTGATGTGTCTCCATCAGTGTCACCGGTCCACACTGTGACCTGGACAAGTTTTGCTCAGCAAGAGGGAAAATATTTTGCTTCTTCCTGTGCTATTTGTGCTCATGGGAGCTGTTACTACTGAGTTCAGTTTGGGGCTTTGACCAGGACTTCACTAAATACCTGCCTAATTCCAGGAGGAAAAAGAGGAAGAGTGCAGAGAGAGAAAAAAAAAAGACCAGATCAATATTGCAGAGTGAAGCTCCAGAAATCCAGGCTTACTTTGCCTGTTTTCCAATGCTGGTCTGTGAAGCTATTGCCTTCAGAGGGATCATTCCAATTCCCCAGGTGGAGGCAGAGGAAGGGTGTCTGTGGTGAGTGTGTGACCCCTCTGGGGTTTAGTGTCGTGGCCCAGGGCCTGCGCTCCCCAGGAAGCCAAGTAGGAGGAGGACGTGTTGTTGTAGTTTTGGATCTCTCCATTAAGCTGTGTAAGATATGACTGAATGTGGGGAAGCCCTCCCCATGGCCCTGGACTCTCTGCCGTAGCCCCGACGCAAGCTTCAGAGGCCGGCATGGCTGGCAGGCGGATGCCCCTACTGCTGCTGGTGGTGCTGGCGCAGGTGCTGAGTGGAGTCTGTGTGCCAGGGGACGGCTCGGGGAAGTACAAGGGAAGCTGGAGGTGGAAAGGTGAAAGGAGCCGTGAGTAACTCCTCCCTCTGTTACACTTTATTTGCTTTGCTTCCTCTTCGCTTCCTCTTTGCTTCCTCTTCGCTTCCTCTTTGCTTCCTTTCCTTGTTCCTCTAGCATTTCTTTCACCATATAAAAATACCAATGGGGTCTAACTTCTTTTCTTCCCTGCTTTTTTGTTTTACTATTCTTTTTCAGTCCCTGGACTCTTGACGTGAGATCCTGAAAGCAGTAAACATTGCGTGCCATTTTGATTACTCTGGTTGCTGTTTGAGTCTCAGCTCATTTCTCTGCGACAGGCACCTGGATATGAGAGTGAAATAAATCGTCTATATGAGGCTAGCGACCTTGGCATGTGTTGCCAGCTTTAAGAGGTATCAATATGTACGTGACTGCGAGAGTGCTTCTCTGCTGTTGGATTTGCTGCAAGTTGCAACTCCTAGTTTATTATCCCTCTCCCTGTGCTCCTCTTTGTCTCAGCATCACTCTAATATTCCTGGATGAATTTCTCTCAGGGTCTCATTCGTAGTCATTAATTGATCAGTGTTGAGTTGTAAAAAGCTACTCAGAGTGATGGGACTGCCTATTTCCTCAGAATAAAAGCTGAGTGGAGTTCTGAGTGAGTTCATTATATATGCTGACACGTGAGTGCATGGATGTTGGGAGGAGAGGGGATGTTCAAATGAACCGAGAGCTGCGGTTGTTTCAGGACGTAGATGCTGCTGTCCCCAGGCTTTTTTTTGTTGCTATGGGCTAATGGGATTGTTTGGCATGCCACCACTGCTTCACGCTGAGTGATGAAGTGGGGATTTTGTCCCTTTGTGTCCGTCCCCTCTGTGGAGGTTAAAGGGAGATCGCTATCTTGATACTGTTCCAAGATTAAATGACTGGAATGGGATAGAAGAGGCACTAAGTCAAGCTGGAGCGGGTCCCTTGCCTTCCCAAGGAGACATAAGCTGGTCTCAGGGTGGCACAGAAAGCGATCCCTTTTTCAGTTTAAGAATGCAGTGACACTGGAAGTCTTGTGTTAGTGTAATATTTAGCTACTTGAAGATATGATTTCTTACTGTGTAAAGTGGTTTAAAATCCAACAGTTTCGTATCAGCTCATTGTTAATAATGTTTAAGTCAACACAGCTCAAATATGAGTTTCAGTGAACAGTGAACTGGGAGGACATTTAGGGATTTTGGTTTGCTGCTAAAACCAAATCATGCATTCTACAGTATCTTCAATTTGAAAATATTTTATTTGGATTTTTATAGGGATCTGAGCATAATGCGTATTGAGTGTTTGGCCAGTCCACCAGCAGAAAATTGTGCTGGAAGACAAGATGGAAGTGAAATGTGAGCTTTTTTACTTCACAAAAACCTGCATCAAAACTCTGTGCACTCTATAAAATATACTGTCAAAAGTAAAATATTGATAAAATATAGGAAAATTAAATTTATGACTGACAGCTTGAGCTTTATTATATATTTTTGTTTTTAGAGTGGTTCTATACACTGACCCCGACCTTTTACTCTCTTGCACAAGAGACACTGCTCATACAGTACTTAATACATTCTCACTGTCAATCAACTTTATTTATAACATGTGTGTTTCTAATGCCCGAGTAATAAATTCATGGTGTGGTTAAGAGCTCTGTGCCATCTTTACCTGAACCAACACCTCTGTGAACCTGGAACAGAGAGACTCACACTTATGAACATTAATGTGCAGTTACATGTTTCACTCAGTTACCATCCACTGGAAACCCAGGTGTGCAATGCTGCTTTGACTTCTAGCTCTGAATCCAGGACCACATTTCAAACATAGAAAGGTTTTCTAACAATGGGCTGGCGTACTCATCAGTGATGGTGCAACTTTAACTACTATGTGTTTTTTATTGTTTTTATATTTTTGAACATACAGAACTGACAAACACAATTGAACAAGAACAACAACCCTCTCCCACCCCCCACCCTCTGCGGTCTCGAGGAAAGAAAAACTAACAGGAAACAGGAATCACACCTTGCCTAGTCGCTTTCCTGTAATTGCTTCTAGGTGTTTTTAACTTTATTTAAAGCTGCTATAACCAATATTCCAAATTAAAAATTGATTAAATGACTACTTGCAGAAGGGGGTTGCTTTACAGCCCACAACCTCACGGTTTTCTCTTACCACTCTCATCAACTCAGTGCTATTTACTTATGCAGCAGGCAGCTGTTTCCAGCTGTAAAATAGTGGAGCGCAAAGCCTTCATAGGTCAGCACTATGAACATCAACCCTATGAAATGCATACATATTTATTTAGAAAGATGCTGCATGAACGGGTTCGTATCATATCTTACAGAACTTATGCACAACAGTTCATAAGATATCCTACAGAATTGCGGCGAGGGCCGGCCACTCACGTGACAGCCGGCCACATGACAGTTAAGTTTAACGGTGAGGCCCTGGTCATTTAGCGGCCGTAGAGAGTACAGTGAGGTCCTGGGCGTTTTAGAGGCCGTTGCTGTTAAGTTTAGCCACCAAAACAACTAGTTAAGAAAGATTAGGAAAAGGTTGTGGTTTGGGTTAAAACACGGGTCCCCTGAAGCAGTACTCCCGGGACACAAACACCCGTTTCTTGGGTGAACGTCTTCTGTTTTCCCCTGAACTTCTTCCGGGACATGAACTCCACTCCCCACAACCTCCTCCCTACACAGCTTTTATACATCAGCAGTCATTGTGCTGAATACAGTTATAAATACGTGGAATACATACAATTTCCAGTGCATTACTTTTCTTAGCTATATGTACAAATAGTTCATGAGAACATCCTGTAATACAGCACTGTAATGTAGTCAGAGGCATTTAAACATCATTAAAATGTATCCATCTTTATTGCATCCCAGCCCATGTATGATATAATCATCATGACCTTTCTCTTGTTAGTGTTTTCTAATCTCGTCACCTTTAACAGCACATAGAAAAAAATGCTTTATCTGTAATAACCACTAAAATGTGATTCCTTTTACCTTTGAAAATGTGTGTGGGTTTATCTCTCTCGTCTCTTATATTCTGAATGTGGCATGCTGCAGTCTGCACACAAAAGTTCCATTTGGCAGCCCACAAATAATACAGTGATATGCATGAGGGCAGCCTGCGGATATAAGTGATAATGTCACCAGCTATTATGTGCTACCTGAGAGTGAATCTCTTCCGCAGTAAGAAAAAAAGCAGAGCTCCTCTCTCTGACAGAGCTATATCTCTACATTTATAGTTCATGTAAGCACACAATCTCTATCCCTCTTGTCTCAAAATCTCAGACACACACACACACACACACACACACACACGTACACTGGCCAGTACATGAACCCACAGTTGGAGTAATACATAAAGTGGGATTTCTGCGTGCATTTCTGTGTGTGCATGTGGGAATGTGATAAATAAAATATCACATTTTCTATTTTTAGTGACAAGTTGTCTCCTTGAGTCCACACAGCTTAGATATGTCCCTTTCTGCAATCCTTTCCTTAACGTCTGTAACTTTACTTGCTAGACAAGTTGAAAGACTACTCAGGAGTGGGTTCGTTGTGTTGTTACAAGCAGAGGTACTGACCCCCTTTCAAAATGACATCATTGTGCATAATTATTACAGTATATTTTCAGTATTCATGCATAAAGATGAGCTTTGGTCCAACTTGTACTTGTACAGAGAGGCCCACCAGTCTCGTGCTGTTTGCTGAGGTGTTGGTTCTCCTCTCTGACATAGCCTCATCCCCATGATGGATGAGGAAGATTATAGGATTTACGGCTGATTTACTCTGCACTGGATGCTAATAGAAGCTACAGAAACACGACTGGCTGCCTCTCAGAATTCAATCAAAGTACAAGACACTTATTTATTTCAGATATACCAAGTACCCAGAGCTTTTCCATGGATATAATTTAAAGTCTGCATATTTTTGTGCTTATTACTGCAAGAAAAGTAAATAGAAATGTAGACAGATATAAATGGTTTGTCATTTGTGTGACAAAAGTGTTAGGGCCTGGAGGACTGTCATGGCAAATGATCTAGCAATGTGCGTTTTAGATGGTGTTTGTTCTACCTACAGTAGAGTATGGTTTGGCCTGGATAAGTCTGTGGTTTCATTTGAATGAATGAGTGAATTGGTGAATTGGTGAATGAGCAAGTTTGTGCTTTGTGTTTGCAACTGTACCAACACTACCATTGTAAATATCAGTTTAAGCTGTAGACCTATTTTCCATGAGAGTTGCACATGCAGGGAAGTGATCTCATGTATCCAATAGATGGCAACAGTGACATGGCGTTGGAGGGACTGGATGAGTGCTACTGAGCTGTGGACTGAATCCTGTTCACAGGATCACAGGCATGTAAGACAATTATTACACATGCCTGTGTAAGGAATGTATGATGCCCAGCACTTGCCCTTCCATATTTAATAATTGAAAATATCTAATCTTAGTTGATTTTAAAAACCTGTTGAAAAAATGTTGCATGTTAAATTATTCCTACTTGCCCTCTAATTTACCATGAGAGGTGTTAATGAGCACCAGTGCCCAGATGTTCCTTTTTTTTTCTTGGGGTCATTCTTTACTTCCTTCATCTAAGCTCTGTTCTTCATCATGCCTTTCCCATTTCTCTCTAGCCAAGGAATTTATTTTTATTTTTATTAACAATAAGCGGAGAATCTCAATTACTGCATGTCACAAAGTCAGGAACAAGGCTGTGGAAGGTCGATTAGAGGTATGATGGGCTGGGTAAGGGGAGAAGGTGCAGATGTTATCAGGGCATGCCTTGGGGTCAGTATCTGAATATTCATCTCACCACTGTGCAATAAATGTAAGGTTCAGGACTCTCGTTATTTGTGGAAAAATAAATATTTTTGTTTCACTTTGACAAAAGACGACATCTGATAATGCATTACCTACTGTAAGTCTGTTTTGTTTTTTGCCAACTTTCAAATCCTGCACAGCAAGTCTCTGTATTCAATTTGAATGGGTATTGTGCAAAGAGACACAGCCCTTGGGTGTTTGTCACGTAAAGGAAAACCACCTCGTATGCTATGAATTATGATAAGAATTGAAACTTTTTAGCAGAGCGAAGTGAAAAAACAGGTGGACAGCGATCAGACATGGTCCATAAATATGGGGCTCTGACAGGCGTGGGCAAGAGTGAAAGCACAGGGATCTAGGATTCTGAGGATATGTAGGATCAAGGGTCATTAAGTGCTGAGGCAGGTCTTCAGAGGTTAAAAATCAAAAGGTACCACTCCTCCGACTCCTTGAGGTTTTATTTCTCCTTTTTCACGCCACTTTCCCTTCAACAGTTTTACAGCCAAATGTTTACGCATACAAACGCCCTGGTTTCCACATCTGGATCTGAGACATAAAATGAAAAATAAAATGCAAAGAAAAAAACCCACATGCTTTTACTTCACTTAACTTGTCATTTATATTCTGTTTTAGTCCTTACACCCCTTAGGTTGATGCCATTCACTTTGTAAACCTTCTACCATTCTGGGCATTTCTGTGTGCTTCCATGCTGAAAGTGTCTCACATTTGCAATTGCATTTGCATAACAGCGTGAGACCACATTCATAAGCGTTTAAAATTGTTGGAGATGATATTAAGTGGCTGCTATTTCATTTATTTATTTATTATTATTTGATTGGGCGTAAAAAGCAATGCGTAAGCATATTTCCATTTATTACAACTAATGTAAGGATAAGGTTTCAGTAAAGTGTGTGTGTAAATATGATGGAATAAGGTGTTCTTGAGGTCAAGGTTGCTTTTTAAATATTAAGCATGAAGTTGAAACAAGTTTGGGAAGCTGATGTTGGGTTAGCACAGTATCATGGGCTGTAAATTGCAAAATTGTATTTATAAATTAAAAAAAAAATACTAAACTAAAAATGACTTTTTTAATGTTGAAATTATTGGAATTATCTACCAAACAATGATATGCTGCTTTTTATGGCACCCAATCTAGGCAGATGAAGCTGAGGTTGATAAATAACTGTTCCTATAGTGAAGAAACAGAAACAAAGACATAATTTATTTTTAATTAATGTAGCATCCATTCCTCCAGTTTGGTGATTTTCTCCGTGTGAAACATTTAGCGGTGTTTGCGAGTAGGAAGCCGGTGAAGTATCGTGTTCACGGCTGCACTGGTAAACCATACTGGTTGGTCAGGGTTTTCTTAGTCTCGCATTGTCAGACCTTCCTCCACAGTGCTGTGGAGGAGGGTCTGGCTAGTCCACACAGCATACTGGCATGGGAGAAAAACGTGCTCTGGTCTATTGGCATTTCTTTAAACCAATCACAATTGTTGTGGGCGACGCTAAGTGCTGGATGGAGCCACGGTGCCTCTGCTAAATAGTCTCGGGAAGGAACTTGTTTTGGTGGAACATGTGGACGTTCAGAAGTAGTTTTAGTCGTGCAACAGAATTGGACAGATAGTCTAGCTAGCTGTCTGGATTTACCCTGCAGAGATCTGAGGAGCAGTTAACCATAGTCCTCACAAATCCATCGGAGGTTAGAACGCCAACACAAAGATAGAGGAAAGGGACGGACATCCGGATTAAATGAGGAACATATGGTGGAATTTCCAGCGGCACCTGAACAATCCCCGGAAGGGGAACATTTTCGATATAGACTAGGGTTTTCCGCACTCCAGGAGGTGAATCTGGACGGGACAATGTGAATCTTTGGGCATATTATGCCGACCTGCATGATGAATTAATTAAAATTAATTAAAAAGTGAAGAGAATACCTGGTTGTCTACACCCTCACCAGACCAACCGTGTAGTTAGCAGTGACAAGAACTGCAGTAAATGTTAAGTGAGCTGGTAAACGGGAAAGGTGAAAATGTGGGTGAAAAAAAACACCCCGTTAGACAAATGAGAACACACATCATATGTTTGCCCTTGGTAGTACAAAAAGTAATCTTCAGCTTTCCTTAGCTATACTCTTCCTGCCATTGTTTAAAAGAAATACTTACTTACATTAAAATATTCACGTTTGACAGAATGAGTTCAATTTAAAGTGCAGTTTGTCGGCTCTTTCATTCCCATTTTCGCTGATGAGACAGCCATTTCTTTTGGCTTTCTGAAATACATACTGTAGGGCATTCAGACATAAATGCATGCATATAGGTCAGCCAGTCTGTCTGGCAGCAAAGTCTTCCATCCAACCACAGCAAAGCTGTTTACCATCCCAACAGCAGACCATCTTTACGCTCAAGGCAGCATGTTGTAAGCCTGTCTCAGATGTATTTTAGTCACGTCATTAACCAGAGGCATTATGGCTGAGAGTTGTACAAGTGGAGGTTTATGAGCAAGAAATGGTCCAGTAGGGACTGGGGGAATTCCTGCTGTGTGACTGTTTGGTGTGATCACTGATGGAAATTCTATATAATTGTAATGCAAGACTTTAAAGTAGCAACTGCAGCTTTCATTTTATGTGAAGGATTATGTTGTTCCTTTTTTATACCTTTTTTCACAATCCTTGGGCTTTTAGAACCCTTTCCCTAAATAAACAAAAACATATTTTCTCCCACAGAATGGTTTTGGAAATCAGCTTAATAGCTATTCCAATTCTGCCTGTCCACATGGCTTCCGTAGTGGCAGATCCACATAAGTGTAAGCACAATCCAGCTGTGTCAGTGGTTGGTCTTCCACGGTGGGAACTGAGAAGGCCTTCGCATCAGCATCCCTCCGTCGCTGACACAGCATTTGCACACATCATTTGCTCACAACAATCCCCAGCTCTGTCTACCAGCATCCGCACGGTCATGATGGAAATACATTCCTCACAAAACACTGGTTAACTGTGAGCTTGTGTTGTGCATCTGTGTGGAGATATTCAAGCCATCTGTTTCCACAACACAGACAGGAGATTTTTCTTTGGGTTTGAAGTCAACGTCAATTGGCATCAGTAAAGGGAACGCAAGATCCAAGGTTGGGTATAGGTTACAGTGGTAATGTTCAGTTGAGCTTCATTCTCACCATATGTGGCCGTCTCAGAATTACACTTCAAGGTGTCCTATCTCCAACAGGTCCATGTGAATTTCTTGGCTTTGCCTCTATTTTAACATTTTTAAAGTTGCTGTAAATAACTATTAAAATGTATGGCATCGTCTTGGTGTAACAATGGTCAACTCTATTATACCAAGATAGAAATATATTGCTGACTTTTATGAGTGCAGTGTGAATAGGAGGAGTAATCAGAAATCACCCACAACTTATGAGTCGGTGAGAGGCCAGC
The DNA here is from genome assembly GCF_004354835.1 of Perca flavescens. NCBI lineage: Eukaryota > Metazoa > Chordata > Actinopteri > Perciformes > Percidae > Perca > Perca flavescens. The sequence goes on from NC_041333.1 coordinate 1,458,752, forward strand.
CATGGCGGCGGCACTAATCAGCACTAATGAAGACTGGCAGTGGGGCCTCACACCATAAAACCTAAAATGAACTCCTCTTATTAATTTGCTAATTGGAAATCTGGAATGAGACAAGGTCAGTCTTATTTTACTGAACGGTCTCTTTTGTATCTTCACTTTGAAAAGCCTGTGGGTAAAAGACGACTGGTGATTATCCAAAGTGGCCACTGCATTTTGTTGTGTGTGCATATGTAATTTTGCATTCTCTTCTAAAATGCTGGAGCTATTCAGCATTGAGAATACAGCACTGTTGCAGGATAAAAGTGAAACGGCACAGAAATCGTCCCACACCACATGAAGGCACTATTGGACATATTACCACCAGATGTCTGACACCATGGCATTTGTTCCCCCTCCGTAGCACTCTTGAACGCATGAATGTAACAAAAATGTTGTTGGTGTCTTTTATGATTTACAATGCCGTGGATTTATTGGAATAAAGCATGAAGAGTTGCAATAGACATTGTACTGTGTGCAACCAATTACAATCTCAACTTTCAAGGACAGAATGGCTAGATTCTTAAGAATAAAAGAGCACTTCTTTTTTTTTCATGTGTCCAAGCTTAACACAAACAGATGGCAATGTAATACCCTGCAGTGTAGCACATCAGTCCATAGCTGCAGTCCAGAGAGTCACCTGCCACTAATACATTTGGCTGATTTTGTGTGTTGAAGGGGTGACAGAAGGGAGGGCTGTTTGAGGCCTTGACAGGAGGTGTGGAGAGTTGCACTTTGTCTTTTGTTGCATTTCTTGTCTTTTCGGGATTTACGATCTGCTTCTCACAGCCTCTGGCCCTCGGGTGCCTCGGCATTCCCATGTGTCATGTGACACTACTGCTTTGTAGCGAGCAAAAGTCGTTATAACCGAGAAACCCGTTGCCGGGTTTATTCCACACTAGTAGTTCATGGAAAATGAGTAAGTATTTCTTTATTTCAGGAGTTACTGATGTAAAAGTAAACATCAAAGGAAATGTTTAATTTCCCCATGAAGATGATCAGGGCATTAGTGTGACACAAGAAGAGCATATAAGATAACTGTTGACTCAACTGCATTTTGAATCATTTTGACTGTGACTCGAATGTTATTTAGGGATAATCAAGATAAGAATCAAAACTTTATATAGTCCCATTTGAGGCCACTCTTGATGTAATTTCCATATGAATTATGGGCTTGGATGTCACAGCTGGTATCCCTCCGTTTCCACACATACACACTTGCAGATGACTAATTCTACTGTCTATATGCCGAATGCTGAAAAACTCAATGCTCTTCACAGAGGCCGACTTATCTTACATTGATGATTGTCATAATGAAACATATAAATGAAGTAGAGGGTTAATAAATATGTTGAAAGATATATATCCTCGAGAATGAATTGTGTAAATCTCTTTGACAGGATTTAGTCCTGAAATGAGTTAGAGCTAATGCGTAATGAAATATTATGAATTGTGTTATAACCTATAATTATGTCATCACATGAACACCCTGTGGCATATATCTGGTGGAAACAAGCTTTGATTTAATGAGGTGACAGTTGTAAGGAGGCTGTTTTAAAGATATATTTAAGGTCATATTGTCAGCAGCCATATATATATATATATATATATATATATATATATATATATGTATGTATGTATGTATGTATGTATGTATGTATGTATGTATGTATGTATGTATGTATATATATATATATATATATATATATATATATATATATATGTATATATATATATATATATATATATATATATATATATATATATATATATATATATATATGTATATGTATGTATATATTCACACACACACAAACACACACACCTTGGATTTGTTGGATTGATATATTTTTCTAAAATCCTCTGGACATTTTCAAAAACGTGCCCATGTCTGCTTTACAAGTGTTTCTCTGAATTCCACGGGGGAAATGTATGGCTTAACCTGTCAGAAAACACACAGTCAGTTCACACATTGTAAATCTTGATCCCGCCTTCATCCTGAAGAATTTGGACTCAAAACTTGCCTTAGGTGATACTGACTACATTTCCTTCATCCTAAGCCTTTTTTCACTCGACAACTTAATGCATTTCTGTATATTTTAACACATCATTTGTCTTTCTTTTAGCGCAGCACAACTACCCTGCCAATGTTAAAGATTTGTCTTTAACAACAGACAAGACCATGGATGGGTCTAATCTCAGCTGGCTTACCAACAACCTCTCATACATTCCTTTCCAGTGACTTAGTGGATGTATGAAATGCTGATCCCTGGGTTTTCTGCACTAAAATGATATCACAAATTGTGCATGACTGTTTGACACACTTGAGAAGTGTCTAACTATCCCTATCAATGTCACATAAACCAAAATCAAAGCCATGCCACAGGCTTGCTGACATTTCATCCTTGTTCCCAGCTGTAAACTACTGTAACTTAGAATAGGACAACAAAAGAAGAGCGATGCTTGTCCTGTTAGCCCGCAGATTTGGACCGTCTTCATGGTCCCCTTGTCGTCTCACCGACTACTTTGCACATCTGTGGACATGTAGCAAAGAGCTCAGAGATCCTGGCACAGCCTCTGGCAGTACTGATCTGGCTGTCTACTTAGATTGTTAGCTTTCTCTTCAGGAGTGCTGAGAAACTGGCTGCATGCCTGCAATGTTCTCACCACACATCTTCTCAGGGCCTCATTTCCATCTCCTCTAATCAGAACTCGGCATATTGAGAGCATAAGTTGGTTTATCTGCAGTCTCTAATTGGACTGTGAATAGTTAGCTAGTGTGCTCCAGTAAATTAGCATACACATGTTCCTCCCTGACAAGCACCAATCCGTGGTGGAATGAGAGTGTGTATGTGTGTGTAGTCACAGGGCGAGAGAGGCTGGGAAAGGGAGATAGTGGCTGCTGTTTGTTCAATTTGCTTGACCTCCGTTTAGATGGCGACTGAACTGTGACACAGGCAATCACAGAAAAATGAACAAAATCATTACCTTGAAGTCATTGGCAAACTGCTGTGTGCAAAGTACCTTGTTTGCATGTTTATGAACAACAACCACAGAAGTGCTATCAATTAGCTTCATAATAATAATAATAATAGATTGATAGATAGATAGATAGATAGATAGATAGATAGATAGATAGATAGATAGGACTTTATTGTCTGTGTACACAGAAATTTGTCTTGCAATACAAATGAGCACTAGTTTTAAGCTTCCCCATTAGAAAGTTACTGCAAACACTGCTATATATGAAAATGACAAAAAAACTGTAGTTCTTTATTGGCTTTTTTTTTTTTTTTTTTTTTTTTAGCTCTTTGGATGTCAGTCGGTCAGTCCACCACTGCCAGTCTGAAATATCTCAATAACTATGGGATGGATTGCCATGAAAATTTGTCCAGACATTAGTGGTCCCCAGATGAGATGATAATGACTTTGGTGATTCCACGACTTTTCATCTAGCAACACCAAGAGGTTGACTTTTGTGTTATACTTCAATGACTATTGGATGTAAAGTATTGACATGAATGCATGGCAAGATTTGGTACAGGCATTCATAATCCTCTCAGGGTGAATTGTTTTAACTTTGGTGATCCCCCTGACTTTTCATCTAGTGCAATCATCAGGTCAGAATTTTATTTTGGTCAATTCTTTGGTTTATGACTACATATTCTCCAATGGCAGCTCTATTGTCTATTGTGTTTTTAGTAGAGTACAGGTCAGGAAGAAGCACAGTGTGAAGAAATAATTGCCTGTCAGTGGAGCTATTCAGCAAACATTGCCAAACCGAGATGCATTTACTGTTTGCTCATGTGTTTTGACCATAACACAGCTTGAGAGAAGAAAGAGATGAATAGGTGTGCCTAGTGTGAACTGAAAGCCGGGTGTCATCACATCAAAGACTGTGAAGGATATTCATATTTTCCTCTCTTTGGAGCTCTAATTAAAAACTTTCAGAATTCCCCTTGACTCATGGTAATGGCACAAACAGCCTTGAGACATTTACCAGGTACTGAGGGCACAGCTAAACTTGGGATGATAAGCAACTATCAAGTTTACATCTTTGTTCAAAAAAATTAGCATAATGTTACTCCAACCTAACATTAGTCAAAATGTAAATACATAAACAAGTTTGGGAGACATGAGTCAAGCGGTTAAGGTGACATTTTCTCATTCAAAACTATATTCTACTGGAATATATCTCATTGAACTATAAAAGCTCAAGTAAAATGTTTCCTTGTGCCTGGAAAGTCAGCCTTTGTCAATGGAGCAGCTCCAGAAAATGTTGCTGGGAGGGATGACGGATTGGAGGCTTGGTTTTTGGTCCCTAGGTTTGGGAAAGAATTGTTCACATTAACATATTGATGGAGTTTTCAAAGATTATACAAAAAACATGTGAATTCAGTTTGAACGCTCTTTCCTTACCCTTTGAGTGTGTTTAGAGCACATGTGCCTGATTAAGCAAATCGAAGAGCAGGGAATGGTAACATCATTGTAGTTTGTCATTAATATGCCAGAGCCTTGAAATTAGGTCTAAATGATTTGCTCCACTGCTCTCTCAACTCATTTGCCCTAATCATAAGCCACCAGTATTTCATATACATGACTTTTTTCCCCTCCCTCTGTCTCTTATCCTCTTTGTAATTGGGTTAGTTCAAAAGGATGGATTTTTTTTCAGAAGTAGGACAAGAGAAATTATCAAAAGTATTAGCTGTCTTACTCAGTTCTCCCCCACATGCAAATAAATCTCATGGTATTTGAGGGGAGTGATCGCTACAGTACTTGGAAGAAGCAGGTATTGTTGTGAGGGTGGCTGTGGTGGTGTGGATGCTGACAAGCTGCTTATGAGTCATGACCATGAGCTGCAGATCAAACTGATGCATAACAAGCGGTTCACCTTGGCACTTTAAATCCTAAAAGGTCCCATGACATGCTGCTTTTTGGATGCTTTTATATAGGCCTTAGTGGTCCCCTAATACTGTATCTGAAGTCTCTTTTATATAGACCTTAGTGCTCCCCTAATACTGTATCTGAAGTCTCTTTTATATAGACCTTAGTGCTCCCCTAATACTGTATCTGAAGTCTCTTTTATATAGACCTTAGTGGTCCCTTAATACTGTATCTGAAGTCTCTTTTATATAGACCTTAGTGGTCCTCTAATACTGTATCTGAAGTCTCTTTTATATAGGCCTTAAGTGGTCCCCTAATACTGTATCTGAAGTCTCTTTTATATAGACCTTAGTGCTCCCCTAATACTGTATCTGAAGTCTCTTTTATATAGACCTTAGTGGTCCCCTAATACTGTATCTGAAGTCTCTTTTATATAGACCTTAGTGGTCCTCTAATACTGTATCTAAAGTCTCTTTTATATAGGCCTTAGTGGTCTCCTAATACTGTATCTGAAGTCTTTTATATAGACCTTAGTGGTCCCCTAATACTGTATCTGAAGTCTCTTTTATATAGAACTTAGTGGTCCTCTAATACTGTATCTGAAGTCTCTTTTATATAGATTGAATGTAATACCGCACCCGCTGCGCCGATTCTCCGACCAATCTCCCGCTCCATTGTCCCCTCACTCGCGAACAAAACCCCAAGGTACTTGAACTCCTTCACTTGGGGTAAGGACTCATTCCCTACCTGGAGAAGGCATTCCATCGGATTCCTGCTGAGAACCATGGCCTCCGATTTAGAGGTGCTGATCCTCATCCCAACCGCTTCACACTCGGCTGCGAACCGATCCAGTGAGTGCTGAAGGTCACAGGCCGATGATGCCATCAGGACCACATCTGCAAAGAGCAGCGATGAGATCCCCAGCCCACCGACCTGCAACCCCTCCCCACCCCGACTACGCCTCGATATCCTGTCCATAAATATTACAAACAGGATTGGTGACAAAGCGCAGCCCTGGCGGAGGCCAACCCTCACCTGAAACGAGTCCGACTTACTGCAGAGAACCCAGACACAGCTCTCACTTTGGTCGTACAGAGATTGGATGGCCCTGAGTAGAGACCCCCTCACCCCATACTCCCGCAGCACCTCCCACAGTATCTCCCGGGGGACCCGGTCATACGCCTTCTCCAAATCCACAAAACACATGTAGACCGGTTGGGCATACTCCCAAGCTCCCTCCAGGATCCTTGCAAGAGTGAAGAGCTGGTCCGTTGTTCCACGACCAGGACGGAATCCGCATTGTTCCTCCTCAACCCGAGGTTCGACTATCGGCCGAACCCTCCTTTCCAGCACCTTGGAGTAGACTTTACCAGGGAGGCTGAGAAGTGTGATACCCCTGTAATTGGCACACACCCTCTGGTCCCCCTTTTTAAAAAGGGGAACCACCACCCCGGTCTGCCACTCCTTTGGCACTGTTCCAGACTTCCACGCAATGTTGAAGAGTCGTGTCAACCAGGACAGCCCCTCCACACCCAGAGCCTTGAGCATTTCTGGACGGATCTCATCAATCCCCGGGGCTTTGCCACTGTGGAGTTGTTTGACTACATCAGTGACTTCTGCCTGGGAAATCGACGACAATCCCCCGTTATCCTCCAGCTCTGCCTCTAACATAGAGGGCATATTAGTCGGATTCAGGAGTTCCTCAAAGTGCTCCTTCCACCGCCCTATTACCTCCTCAGTTGAGGTCAACAGTGTCCCATCCTTACTGTACACAGCTTGGATGGTTCCCCGCCCCCCCTCCTGAGGTGGCAAACAGTTTTCCAGAAGCACTTTGGTGCCGACCGAAAGTCCTTCTCCATGTCTTCTCCAAACTTCTCCCACACCCACTGCTTTGCCTCTTTCACGGCAGAGGCTGCAGCCCTTCGGGCCCTTCGGGCCCTTCGGTACCCTGCCACTGCCTCCGGAGTCCTCTGGGATAACATATCCCGGAAAGACTCCTTCTTCAGTTGGACGGCTTCCCTGACCACCGGTGTCCACCACGGTGTTCGTGGGTTACCGCCCCTTGAGGCACCTAAGACCCTAAGACCACAGCTCCTCGCTGCAGCTTCAGCAATGGAAACTTTGAACATTGTCCACTCGGGTTCAATGCCCCCAGCCTCCACAGGGATGCACGAAAAGCTCTGCCGGAGGTGTGAGTTGAAAGTCTGTCGGACAGGGGCCTCCTCCAGACGTTCCCAATTTACCCTCATATCATCACCCAATTTTCCCAATTTACAGAGTCTTCCCCCACCCCCTGACCCAACTCACCACCAGATGGTGATTGGTTGACAGCTCTGCCCCTCTCTTCACCCGAGTGTCCAAAACATACGGCCTCAGATCAGATGAAACGATTATAAAATCGATCATTGACCTTTGGCCTAGGGTGCTCTGGTACCAGGTACACTTATGAGCATCCCTATGTTCGAACATGGTGTTCGTTATAGACAATCCATGACTAGCACAGAAGTCCAACAACAAACAACCACTCTGGTTTAGATCAGGGAGGCTGTTCCTCCCAATCCCGCCTCTCCAGGTGTCTCCATCATTGCCCACGTGCGCGTTGAAGTCCCCCAGCAGAACAATGGAGTCCCCCACTGGAGCCCCATGAAGGACTCCAGTCAAGGTCTCCAAGAAGGCCGAATACTCCGAACTCCTGTTTGGTGCATATGCACAAACAACGTCAGAGTTTTCCCCCCCACAACCCGCAGGCGTAGGGAGGCGACCCTCTCGTCCACCGGGGTAAACTCCAACGTAGCGGCGCTCAGCTGGGGGCTTGTGAGTATCCCCACACCCGCCCGGCGCCTCACACCCTGGGCAACTCCGGAGAAGAAAAGAGTCCAACCCCTATCCAGGAGTACGGTTCCAGAACCGAGACTGTGTGTAGAGGTAAGCCCTACCAGATCCAACCGGTAGCGCTCCACCTCCCGCACCAGTTCTGGCTCCTTCCCCCACAGAGAGGTGACGTTCCACGTCCCCAGAGCCAGCGTCTGCTGCCCGGGTGTGGTCCGTCGAGGCCCCTGACCTTCACTGCCACCCATGTGGCAGCGCACCCGACCCCAGCGGTTCCTCCCACAGGTGGTGGGCCCATGGGCTGGTGCTAATACTGTATCTGAAGTGTCTTTTATATAGGCCTTAGTGGTCCCCTAATACTGTATCTGAAGTCTCTTTTATATAGACCTTAGTGGTCCCCTAATACTGTATCTGAAGTCTCTTTTATATAGACCTTAGTGGTCCCCTAATACTGTATCTGAAGTCTCTTTCCCGAAATTCAGCCACGGTGCAGAATTACAGCCACTAGAACCAGTCCCACAATGAGCTTTTCTTAGGATGTGCCATTTCTGTCTGTAGCTATTGAGGAGGAGAGGGGGGGGCAAGGTGGGGGGTGGGGGTGTGGTCTTGACCAATTGCCACTTTGCTCGTTTGAAAGCGATGATGTCTCTCTCTCATGGGTGGGCCAAATTCTGTGGTCGGGCAAACAGAAAGGGGAGGTAACTTTTCTCCTTATGACCTCATAAGGAGAAGATTCCAGATTGGTCCATCTGAGCTTTCATTTTCTCAAAGGCAGAGCAGGATACCCAGGGCTTGGTTTACACCTATCACCATTTCTAGCAACTGGGGGACCATAGGCAGGCTGGGGGAACGCATATCAATGTTACAAAACCTCATAAAGTGACATTTTCATGCCATGGGACCTAGCTTGGAGGATGCTTTCCTCAGCTCCACCGGGATATGAGAGCAAGTTCAGGCTCCTTACCGGCTTTGAACTTATTTGGCATCTGTGTTGTTAAACAAAGCTGAGAAGCGAAGTTTCAGGAAGGCATGATAATACGCGTTACATAACGTAAAGGTGTGGGAATGAGATATCCGTGGAAAGTGTTTCACAAAAGCCCTTCTTTCAATTGAGCATGCTCACCAGATACTTTACAATGTGAGCTGCTAACTCACTGTGTGCTTGGCACTGAGCAAATTGCATAGAAGTTCAGTCAAGTGACCATGCAATATTAAGCACCATTTAAGCCAATCAGCGCTATTTGTCCTGGAACTGTCTCTCTGTTTTTCTTTTTGTGGTTGGTTGCTGAAGCCCTCCAAGCATATCTATCAGTAAGTCAATTGGCACATATTTCTTCTCTGACATTAACTTTTATTTAACCATAATCAACCAATCATGCATTCAGAGATGAGTCACATTCCAACCTTGAGGATTGACGTGCGCGTATTTACTGTGGGTTTTGTAACCAACGAAACTGTGTTTGGGAAGAGATATAGTTCACACGACAGCAGTGTCTGTCAACAAGAAAATCCTGTGTGCATCCATTCATTCACAAACTGGCAAGTCTGATTAAAATGGCTATGTGTTTGTCATTGCACTGATGAGTCCTCCAGCTGCAGCAATGAGCTATACAACTGTGACTGTTAGGTACATCAGAGGGTTTTGTGGAAAATATCTGCAAAATCAGTTGTTAACATTAACTGAAATTTGCTTTTCACTGCAGTTCACCCATGGGAACAAATATAGTCCTAATTATTGCAGTTTGTCACTATTACTATTGAGGCTAGAATATTATGTTGAAAACATAATAGCAGTGTGTAAAATTAAACAGGTGCTGGGACATAATCACATTTTGCTCATTCTTTCAGTAACACACACAAACCTCTGAAAAACACATAAAATGTGTGCATAATGTTTTTCAACATGTAAGTCATACTCATATGGCATACTAATAAATCAGTCTTTTTTTTTACTGGTTGATAAATTGTATATTAATCCTTGGTCACGGCATAGGCAACCATAATGTGGACATAAAAGGACTTTTTTTTTATTAGCAGGGTCTGGCAGTGTGACCTAAAATATATGCAGTAATGATACATATCGTGGTATAAACGTTTTTTCCTTCTAAGTGATGTATAATATGGTACACAACTCTGGCATAGTAATTATTCTGTGCCTGGAGTTAAAGGTATCATCAATTAGCTATTAATATATTTTACAGTGGAGGCAGTATTTCATATGTGATGAAAGTTAAGAGCCAGTCGTTCTGCAGACCTGATGCCAACAAGAGTGAGTGTGTGGGTGTGTGTGTGTGTGTGTGTGTGTCATTTGCTTCCCTTTTTAACACAGCTGCCACACAACTTAGTGACTTAGTGTTTTTTCATACTGCATATCCAGGGTTATTCTTGCCTTTACAGAATAGTTTGACATTTTGGGAAAATGCTTATTCACTTTCTTGGAGTTAGATGAGAAGATCAATGCCTCTCTCTTGTGTGCAGTATATGGTACATATTAAGCTGCAGCTGCTTAGCATAGCTTAAAGACTAGAAACAGGGAGAAACACAGCTAGCCTTTTTCTGTCCAATGGTAACAAAATCCACTTACCAACACTTCAAATGAACATCTTATTTGTATCCCTTATCACATTTGTTTAAAGGAATACGCCACTGTTTGTTGAAAAAGGGTTATTCACCATCTCCTCTATATTTATATAGGTGGGCAAATGCATTTTTGTATCAGTGCATGCATTGTCTTAGTCCTGCGCTGCCACAGCTAGCTTAGCTTAGCGTAATGAATGGAATCCTTTGTTGCCATAGCTAGCTTCCTTCTAACGAGACCTCTCCAATTCACAAAAATGGATGAAATTGAAATCGGTCAAACGTGTTAGCTTTGTATAAGACCATAGAGTATGTGTTATATAAATGCCATAACGAAATTCAAAGTGTAAATATACGCAATGTATGTCAAAAGTCTAGCCGCTATGTTTCCCCTTTGGAATGAATGGCAAACAGAGCTATAGCTAGCTTCCTCCTAACAAGACATCTCCAATTCACAAAAATGGATGAAATTGAAATTGGTCAAACGTGTTAGCTTTGTAAGACCATAGAGTATGTGTTATATAAATGCCATGACAAAATTCAAAGTGTAAATATACACAATGTATGTCGAAAGCCCATGGAGCCCTGCGGGCTGCCGAATATCTCTGTGCCCAAGTAGCAGTGTTTGGGCTGTAGCCTACTTCCACCCAATGTAGTCCCAAGTCAATATCTGCCTAGGAAATCGTCTAGTCTTAATCTGCATTGCTATTTTTACTCGTTGTGAATACGCAGGCCACAAGAAGTAATTAGGTTTTGTTTTTGTTGTTGTTGGGTCACTTTTACTCACGACATGCTAACGGCAACAAAGGATTCCATTCATTACGCTAAGCTAAGCTAGCTGCGGCAGCACCAGACTAAGACAATGCATGCACTGAGACAAAAATGCGTTTGCCCACCTATATAAATATAGAGGAGACGGTAAATAACCCTATTACAACAAACGGTGGCGTATTCCTTTAAGGAGTGCAAAAATATAAAAATGACCAGTTGTGGTTTTACTGGTGGTTATGTGTTCTATTTGAAGTCAGTTGCAGTAACATCCTGGGCTCTTGTCCTCACTGTTAAATTAGTGAGCAGTGGTAGGCTGAGTTGGACTACATAAATTAGCAGGTATACAAGGGTTTTTTAAAGGCGGGTAGACTCTTTTCCTTGAGTATGCCTCACTCCGTTTTTTTTGGTTGTTTTTACTAAAAGTGAGGTGATGTATGCATTGTGGTTTTCTTTCTAAAGCAATACTAAGGTTGGTGTTTGAGTTTTTTTATTTTTTTATTTTTTGCAGGCAGATGCACAATATCCTTATTCACACTCCATGTTATTCGTCTCCAGACTTAAATCTCAGGGGCTTTGTGGTTAAATGTGGCTGTTGCTGCTTAAGAGTTACAGCTATTTTAAGAGTTATAGACAAAAATGCTTCTCCACTTTGACTTCTTCCTTTTCTTTTTTCCTGCAGCAGTGTGCGCTCACTGCATGTGTATTATCTGAAGGCCTGATTAAAACTCCATTAGTCATGCAGAAAACAAAGAGAGTGCAATCAAAATGGAAATGAGTGTAATGGGGGGGTTTTGTACGGTTTGTCTTCTTTTGTCTGTCTTCAATAATTGCGAGCGCTATTGAATCCAGGTTCAAACTGATTAAGATACTTTGAAGATGGTGTTGAGTTGTACATGAAGGAGCAGGGACCTCATTTAAATGTTCAACTTTCAGAATGCAGTCCACTAACAACAGAAGTGAAATCTTTCAAGTTGGCTTTGCCCCACTACTGGCTTTCTTGTTGGCTGTTCCTATTTTCTCTCTGTCATCGGACAAGAAGTAAACAGATGTTAGGGGAGAGCATTTTCCAAGAAACCAATTTAATCATTTAAAACTGCTTTAGGTCATGTTACAGAACTATGCTGCCTCTCTGATCAGGCTGTGTGAAGGAACTTGTCCTACAGCAAACAATCAGTCAGTCCTGTTAACAAGCCCCACAGTCAGACTCCCACACTCATCATTTTAAGTCTCATCCATCACTTTATACAGGCTGCCAAGGCCAGAGCGCTGCTGCCAATACATGACAAGATAACAACGAGACAACAGCTAGCCTCTCCGGGTTCTTCTTCTACATCTATTAGGAGCTCCCGTCGTTTGTCAAACTAAACATTCTTGACTACAGGGGCAATAAGGTAGACATCAGGTTTATTGCCATGTCAGGTTGTACAGGGGCTTGTGCTGATTGGATCCACATAGCCACAGTGTTGCAAACAACCACTCAAGTCAAATCTAGTTAGAGTATACTTCATAATTTATGACTACAGTATAGAAACAGGGCCGAAAGCCTGCAACGGCACCCTGTGGATTGATCCATGAAGAAAGGCCTGTGACCCAGAAAAGAGGACATGCTCTCATGTTTGAGAAGGGCTCGAGGCCAGGACTTATAGTCTGGGGCCCAGTAGGAATGACTGGAGGGGGCAGGCCTGCCTTTGTATCTTTTGGTAAGAAGTCGCTTATCTGCACATGTGCCAGATTAATTAGGCAACAGGGGAGCTGGGTGTACTGTTGAGGTTTAAAGCGGGTAGTGAGGCAACATTGGGGTCCCGACTTTCTGACGCCCAGGGGCAGCCGGGTACACCACCTGTTAATGAGCTCTGAAGAGGTCTCTAATTGGACCTCTGACTGTGGACTACACAGGGCATCAGACATGAAGACATAAATAGCAGATACAGTATATAAGGCTTGAGGGCAAGATAGGCAGAATACACTTTGTCAAGATTTGGATCCTAATGGTATTATTTATATTGATTAAATTGTATTATTAGTTTTGATGAGGCCTCTACCATTTATGAAGTGACTTTGTCCAAAATGAACTTTAATCTTCATTTATATTAATATTTATACCAGTATGTTCAGCTAATCAGTTTGTCAAACTATTGTGTAAACGTTGAAGACATTATACACCTTATACTTTGTATTTGATTTGGTTTGTACGTGGTTGTTAGGGTTAGTAGCATGTGTACTTTTTGCAAGACGAAATATAAACGAGTCCTTGTTTTCAAACATCTTTGTATTTTGATATTTGTTCCAGCCTATGACTGCTGTCAGTGCCAAGATGTTGCATTTCCTTCTTAATTTGTCTGATTTGAAGAGATTGAAATCACACTATATATATCTGGTGTCATGCTGTAAGTGTCAGACAGTACTCTGCGTGATGTCTGTGTTTCTTCATGTCAAGCACGTCCTCATCTCATGCGTTATGTGTATCATTGTACTTCATTCATCTGCATGACTCGGAGTAACCTAGGTGCTTACTTAGTGTGACTCCGATGCTCTGCTCTCCTGTAGTGTTGTCAGTCAGACACTGCTGTTTGGATAAACAGACAGGCGGAGAAGTGCCACATAATAGGTTTGGCCCAGCATGAAGCCCTTTAACTGTCACATTAATTTGCAGCACTACAGGAGCAGCGGGGGGGGGGGGGCGTGGGGGGCATGATCACTGTATTTTGACTCTGTCTTTTTTGTGTGTGTGTGTGTTGACTACTATTGATGAGATCAAAACTGTTGTAAAGTGGGATTTGGGGTCATCACTGTGTTTGAAAAGTCTGCATAGATTTGTGCTGTCAGTTCTCCTATGGTGGGAGGGGCAGATGAAGTGATGGGTCACCCTCTTCTTCACACTCCGGTGATCTAAAGCACTCTCCGATGAACAATTCTGTCTACCCGTCTGCTGTTTATCAGAAGTGATGCCAGATCTCATTGAGGAAACAGATACTTCCGACAGACTGCCACTCAGTTAGCTAAAGGGGTTGGATGCTCTTTGATTATGATTCCTTTTCCCTCCCCACCCCAACCACCCAGCCCATATTTACCCTCTGTCAGTGGACCACAAAGAGTATGGGATGGCCGAGCCTGATTTATTTCACACAGAGCCATCATAAGGCCACTGTTGGCCCCCCTTGTCCCCCATACGCCATGCACACCCTGGCCCTCTTGGCCTCTCTTTTTCTCGCCACCCCACCCCCCCTCCCTGTCCCGCCCTCACACCTCCTGTCGCACACACTCAACCTGTCACTCCACAGAAGACACAGGCACAAAGACGGGCCCAAATCAAAAGGAGCTGATTAGTAATTAATGGTGCGTCATTGTATTTGTATCAGGACTGTGTGTGTGTGTGTGTGTGTGCATGCAGAGTGGCGTTGTCATTCATACAGAGTGTGCCACGGCCCTCCCTCCTGTCTGCCCATGTGCTCCCTTAGGGGTGCAGCCACTTATGGCTATTGATACGGTAGAGATGACTCTGTCTTACACCCACACACTTACACTCAGGCCCAACACGGGACAACATAACAACTCTCCTGCTGAGCCCAGGGAAACAAAGCTGGAGACTGAGTCAACTGATGGATCTATACCCAACCACTGATTGACTAGTGTCTGAAATTATCACTTTCCCCCACACACCTGGATTAGATTGTGGATGTTTGCTTGTTTACTGCAATGTGGGTGTTTGGATTCTGCAGCCAGAGACAGAATTTACATGGATGGAGCCCGGCACTTCTGTGTGCGTTCGCTCTCTGCTTGTGTCAAGGATGCAGAGGGCTGGAGGTTTGGATCGTGGGTGGGGAAAGTGGGCAGAATGCGTCTAGGTTCTCAGTCCCTGTGGTGTTATTGTTGACAGAGACGGGAGTCGCTCAGGATGGGGCCAGCGAAGGGGCAACACCAGCTCCCACCACCGAACACGAAGATGACAACTCTTTGGGCTACACAGGTACTGCTGCTGCTTTCTCATGATACTTCATGTGTCCTTGCATACATACATGCCATTGGGAAATGGTGAAGAAATGACTTAAGCTTATTTAGTACATTGGATCAAACTTCTTGGTTAAAGTGCACTGAAACAGGAAATAGTTTTCAGATTTACAGACTTTCTTACATAATCAAGCAAAGCATGTGTTGTATATAACAGGTATACAACCATGTTGTGTATATAAGCCCTTTATTGAAAAAAAGTCATCAAAGGCATTCAAAAATGCACTTTGGGAGCCAATTGTTTATATTTTCCTAAACAGAAATCCCCCCACAGTTGAAAATTCTTTAAACTGAATAAATAAGCTTCAATGTCAGAAAATTGTTTCCACGTGTTTCCATGGTAAATATATATTCAATCATGATCTTCATGTTGTGACTGTTGCTTAGAGTTTCACAGTTTTGAGTGTTGAAAGAGGAGAATTGTGGGAAAAGTAGGCACAGAGCGCCACTCCAAATGTTCATGGAGCCGATATCTCCTCAGCCCACAGAGCTCTGTAGAGAAATGAATCACCGGAAACGGGGTCCTCACCTGAGGGACCCCGGGACTGGCTCACACACACATGAGCACATACAAAGGATTCAGGTCTGGAGAAAATTAGTGATGACGTGTGTTTTTTATTTATTTTGGGGCTCTTTCCCCCAGAGTGATTGTAAAAAGTGTTCTCAGTATGTTATCCCAGCGAGGAGACGTACCTCCCTAGGTGATTTACTGGACCTCACACAGCTTCAGGAAATCTTGTGCAGAAAAAGGAAGTCCAAATTAGCTGCCAAAACAGTTATAAACTTCATCATTGTGTGTGGTTGGCAGTTCTAGATTTCATTTTGCCTGAAATTCAGAAAATAAACAACAAAACCATACAATTCAAGCTGATTCAGCATCACGATGCGCCTTTTATCAGTGATGCCAAGACATTTTGAAAGTTTGAGCCCAAACAACTTTTAGTACAGGAATCTTTTAATTATGCTTTGAATGAGGATTTAAAGAGGAAAATCATGTTATATCTGCCTCGCTGCATTTGGGTTCCATCTTTAGAAAGATAAATCTATCCGGTGGACAGTGCCAGGAGTTCATCTTTAATCTGGCCATTTAATCCCATCTGGGCATGAAAATGAAGGAAATCGATCTGGCCCATTCAGTGAATTGGAAATGAGACTAATGTGTCCTAATACCTCCGTCTGCCGCAGATATGGGCAGCTGCCAAAGACTCCATTTTCAGAAAGCGTGACTCACTGGATGGAACGTGAGGATAATCTTGACAGCTGCCAGTTTTAGCTCAGGTGAAAATGGAGTGCACCTTCAAGCGCTACAGTGAAGTGAAGAGTCTTTTATGTGCCTGCTTGTGTCTTGTCATGTGAGCTCAGTAACCCTCATGGAGAAAGAGGTTCATTGATTTATGAGTAAGTTTCATTGTTTATCTGATCTCGCTCTTAGACATGACATTGAGGAAGAAGGGTGGTACATGTATGTCCTTGTCATCCTTCCACCATGAGCTGTTGGTGCGTTTAACTCTGAACGGATATAGATGTATTGAGTTGAGTTTAGAACTTTGCATCAATGTGACTAATGCTGTACCCCGACCTATTTTTACTTCATATAAAACTAAAAACAGCTGGCACAATAGGCAATGACACGGTAATGTCACCTGGGATTAATACAGCCTACTGTGAATTTTATAAGGAACCACATGCTGACCTGAAGTTCGCAATACATCGAAAGTGTTCTTTATTGGTCCCCCCAGACATTGACTCTCAGCCAGCTCCAAATTGTTTCCCGATATCAAAGAGCTGTGCACAGAACTTCACATTCATAATAAATGAGACTGACCTGTGTGAAGGCAGTGGATTAGAGAGGCATGCTAAAACTCTCACACTTACACTTTGCTAGCCGCTGCTTGGCAGACAGACACACACAAAGGAGACAGGTCTTTGGTTCTTCTGCCTCGACATGAAAGGCTGAGCGGGACTTCAGAGAGCGCATCAGCGCTCATATCCTCCCTCTCCGCTGACAGCTACCATAGCGTTTGTCACAGATCACAAAGGACGGCAACTTCAGAGAGCTGCTCTATTTGTCAGGTTATGGAAGTAAAGATAGGGAGAAAGTGAGGGAATTTAAGGTTGCCACACAGTCACCACAGATTGGCTGCAGAATAGAAAGGTCCAGACTACTGGAGTACCATATATTATTCTACTCTCAAAACAGTCGCCCCTGAACATCCACAGCAAACCATTCACTTTACTGATGCTTGTACAGATGGATGCGTGATGTGAGAACAGTCAGTGCCGAACAATCGCAAAGATCGGATAGAAATCAGAGAAAATATTCTTCAACACGTACAGTACACAGTACAATGCGGGCTCTTCCTCCACATTTCTATAGTGAAATATGAAAGGTGCACAGCCAGTGATGAAGATGAAGACAATCTATGTTTTATTTTAATAATCTGTTCACAGTTACACGCCTTATTTATAAGCGATAAACTTATGCGAAAAAGTGCTGATTGAAATGCTGCAGGACATAAATGATTCAACATCACATATTCTAGTCAGTTTGGATTTTGTCCTCATTTTTTATAATATTACAGACTCCGACATACTGTACATCACATATAACTGTCTTAGTTTTTTTGAAATGGCCAACATTTTAGCATGCTGACATTTCTCTCAAAGAATATAAACAAGCCTCAATGGAGTTTGACCACTGGCTGCTATGGTAAGAACCCTTAGCATCACTCAACTATGAATTCAGTGTTGTGTGACACAGTTCTGTCAGCTGACACTTTGTCACTAAAGTACACATTAGCTTTAAGCCTTATTTATTCTTCAGTAAGAATATGTCATCCAATGTGCTATACAATTCAATATACAAAGTGTTAGTAAGCGCTGTCTTGGACCTTTTGGTTTTTGTAAGGTTGCAGCTATGATTTAAATGTGCCATTACAGTATTTATGTAGAAGAGCTTAAACTGTTGAGAATAGGGTGGCAAGTTGCCCCAAAACATCCATAAGAATGGTCCAATGCTTTGGTGATACATGTACAGATAGATTTGAATGGTAAATAAATACGTGTGCCAAGTTTCTTTATGCCGACACTCAACCATGTATACACATCTAAAGGTGAGTAGAATAGGTAATAGGTAACACTCCTATATTTGATTAGTATATTCGCTTAGTATGTACATTTAGCATTGGAAATATTGCTCAAGCACTGTGATAATGGAGGCTAAAAGAAGCTGGAAAAAACATTGTCAAGTCTTTTTTGAAAAGCAAAAGAAGAAAATAGCTAAAAAGGAGTTTTTGCTAATGCTGTCCACTGTTGCATTTATATTTATCTTTTAAATATTTTAAATGTATGTAATATTGACCTAGACCGCTCAAATCTAAATGAAAAATGTCTTAGAGCCTTACTAAGTTACACTGCCATTATTAATAACAATATGAATGAAACATTGTGAGAGCTTCACAGTCTCTCATTGTACACCAAATAACACTTTGCTATCCTGTTCACAACAGTCAAGCTTTTAATAGGAACTAAAATCAGCATATAAAATCCTGTTTTATTGTTCCATTGTGCATGCACATCCAAAGTCTAGCTTGAGAACCGAGATGTTGCCTACATATTGTCCTCATATTGTTGAGGTCTAGTGGGTGCAGACCAGGTGCCTGTTCTCCCCTTATTGATGCCGAGGTGGACTGGTCTGTGTCCGGGTACACGGCACTGACAGCTTTACCATGAGAGAGATGGAGAGCTCTAGTCTCTGTTCGTCTTTTGCTCTCATTATTAGGCTGTTGCACTGGAGTCCCCTCCCTGAAATCCAATTTCCTTGACATTGTCCCCCCCCAAATATATTACCCAAGAGTCACCACAGCATCAGCATGGCACGTCTCCATGACACTCGCTTATGTTCATCAGTCTTAGTAGTACCATGGTAATCATGATACAGGAAGAAAAAGGAGTGCTGCATGCTCAGCTAGCTGCACTTTCACATATTATCCCCTGTACAGCAGCAGCAGCGGTGCAGCGATAGAGACAGATCTCTGGCCACGCCTGGCACAACAATTCACTTGAGATATCATTATATTATAACCTGCACTAATGTCCTACACGCAGCTTTCCCGCAGCCTCTGTGCTGCTGAGACCAGTTGAGTTTTTTTTGTTCCCCATCCAATCTCTTTTCATCTCCCTGATCCACACGGCTTAGCTTAGCACCATCCCAGAACATGGCTCTATTAGCCATTCTTGTCAGGATAGAAAGTGGGGTAATGTGGTCAAGAGGCACTGGAGTGGGGGTAAGATTTGAGATGGGAGTTAGCACGAGTGTGTGGGGGGGTGAAAGCTCAAAGGTGAGAATTATATTAGAATATTCCCGTTTCTAGTGTCCTCGTGATAATTGGGAAGAAGATTGGATAGGGTTTTGCTAAGTGCTAATAATCAGCTGCTCCTGCCCCGTCAAACACACTTCATTTCTCAGTGAAAGGATAATAAGTGTTTTCTTAGGATGTAAATGGGTCACATTCTTTGCCATCTCAAAGGGGAGAGGAGGAGGTGCGCTGGCTACTCTGACTTTACAGGAGGTGGTTGTTGAAATAGCTGCTGTAGCATTGAAACATTTTTGCATATTTGTGTAAAGCATATAAAATGGAGAGAGAAAAGATGAGAGCAGTAAATCATTCACATAGGACACCAGAGTGAGACACCTACAGTATATTGTTGGTAACATATTTCAGAAATAAATATTTGCACCTAAATACACCATAGCTTTCTTTTTAAATATAAATTCTGATGATCTATTTGATTTTCAAAGCCCTGTGTTGTACCCGTCATTAAATTCTTAAGAGTATCTACATTTCCATACAGCAACAGTTTTAAAGGGGTGATAGAATGATTATATAGAGTATTTCACACTGTTCCTTATGGTCTCCTAATGGGGTATGTAACATTGGTTGGGCTGAAAATGGCCTGGTTGATATTTTATTGGCCCTTATGCATCCCTGTGTTTTGGCCCTATTTGTAACAAGAGCTTTTCTTCCAAATATGGTATGCTCGTGAATATTTAAATAAGCTGCGCGCTGATTGGTTGAGCGAATTGCCATAGGCAGACATTAGAGATGCGCGCTGATTGGTTGAGCGAATCCCCAATACACACACATTAGAGAAGCGACAGAATCTCATATTCCAGACACTGAAATGTTTCATTACCAAATTCACTTCTGAGACTTTTTTATGTGAGAAATCAACTATATTAAGCTCAAATATGGGCCGTTTTACGAAAATTGATGGCTAATTGCAAATATGGTAAGACTGTGTGTCGGACTTCGCCGCCCGGCCAGCTTTCCTTCACAGAGCCCGGCCTGCTGTCAGCTCCGTTACGGCTGGCAGCCCTGACAGAGCTCCAGGGACTGTAACTCCCCTCTTCCTGCTAGCCAAATGGCCCGTTGTGTGATAGTGAGAGCGCGGTCAGCAAGCTTGTTACACCAGCAATCTCTTACCACATGTTACACACAATGTCACGCCACTTAGCTATACAACATATACCTAAATGTCTTATAAAGCTAACAACGGTGTCCGATTTCAAGTTAATGAATATTTGTGAACTGTAAGGGTTTCGTTAGCTGCAACTGTCCCTACAATCCTATGTGTACAGATTGCGGCTAGTTATGGAGCTAAATCAGGGCCAAATGTTTTGTTCATTTGAAAAAAATATATATAGTTGAAAAAATAAAGCTTGAAATTGAAAATTTAAGTTTTGGTCAAAACTTGGAAAAAATAAAACCATGTATTTGAACTAAAAATAAGTGTACCAATTTTTCTTTCAGTTTGAATAAAATATAGATTCAATTCTGGAATTATTTTGAATAAATTATAAATTTTCATTTTTCACTTTTATATTTGTTTTCAGTTCCACATTTCATGTTTTCAGATTCAAAAGTTATTTTTTTTACGGCTTCAAATCTTTTTTTTACGGCTTCAAATCTTTTTTTTCGGTTTCAGATCTGTTTTTTCACTTTCAGATATTTTTTTTTTTTCGGTTTGAGACTTTTGGCCCTGATTTGGCGTGGGGGCGTGGCTTCAACTCAGAGGGGCGTGGCATTATGAGTGACAGCCTATCAAAGAAGGCAGAAGACTCCTCTGTCATGTTCACTTCAGGAAATGGTGTTACTGTGAGAACTATGACTGAATGCTTTCTATCCACTATATACACATGTGATTTTTACTTAAACTGATGCCAGTGACAAAGTTCCATTTAAAAAAAATGTTTTGGACAACAAATGGTACCAATTACACTATAAGAGCAATAAACTGTGCCAGATTGTGCAGTTCAGCAGGAACAATGACTTCTCCCACTTCCATGTATGACTTATAGCACCACAGTATTCACTGGCACCAGCCCACAGGTAGGACATGTGAAAGATATTAGCATTTTTGAATAGATACTTTGCGAAGTCTCAAAAAAAATGCCACTGAGGGGATACCTCAGTGGCATTTTTTTTGTGATTAACACATAAAAGGAAAATAGGTGGACAGCTGGACAAAGCTGGCAATCAAGCATCGCTAGCACTAAAGTTAGCATTAACTAACGTTAGCTTCACACTAGCTGGTGTTTTTACACTAATTTCAGTGTCCAGGTCAAGTTTTTTTTACTTTAACGTGTATTGGTCTTTGTTAACCTCCGTTTGTCAGAATGACCATAACTTGACACTGGCTGCAGTGAAGGTCTCCTTTTAAAGAGTAGACAAATATGACTTTACATTAATGCTCTGGCCTGATAAATTACGTTTTACACTACAACGTTACATGTAACAGCATGACAGTTATGCCTTAGAAAATATGCCAACTGGACAAACTTTGAAGGCTTCTACCACAGCCTAACTTAAGTATCAGAATACACTAACTTGTCTTTTTGTATTTGTATGTCTTACTGTCTGTTTTCTGGACCGTGTGTGTCCGTAATAAAAGCTTTGACTGATTGATTAACAAAGCGGACCAGGACAAGTTATGTTGTTTAAACTAACCATGAAAAGGTAACACTAGCAATGTTAGTTATCTATAATGTTTTACATTTATAAGGCTGTACGGCTGCAGGCAGCCACTGTCGAGTTATGGTCATTCTGACAAACAGAGGTTAACAAAGACCACTACACGTTAAAGTCAAAAAACTTGAGCTGGACACTAAAATTGGTGTAAAAACACCAGCTAGTGTGAAGCTAACGTTAGTTAATGCTAACTTTTGTGCTAGCGATGCTTCATCTCCAGCTGTCCACCTATTTTCCCTTTATGTGTTAATGACAAAAAAAAAAAAAATGCCACTGCGGGGATAATGTCCCAAAGTATCTATTCAAAAGGCTAATATCTTTCACATGTCTTACCTGTGGGCTGCGCCAGCAGGTTGCCTTGGCGGAGCGGACGCTATGCTGACTGCCGAGTGAATACTGTGGTGCTACATTCAATGTCATACATGGAAGTGGGAGAAGTCATTGTTCCTGCCGAACTGCACAATCAGTTTAATGCTCTTACAGTGTAATTGGTACCATGTGTTGTCCAATACAATTTTTTAAATGGAACTTTGTCACTTGCATCAGTTTATTAAGTAAACATCACATGTATATAGTGGATAGAAAGCATTCAGTCATAGTTCTCACAGTAACACCATTTCCTGAAGTCAACATGACAGAGGAGTCTTCTGCCTTCGTTGTTAGGCTGTCACTCATAATACCACGCCCCTCTGAGTTGAAGCCACGCCCCCCACGCAAAATCAGGGCCAAAAGTCTGAAACCGAAAAAAATTTATCTGAAAGTGAAAAACAGATCTGAAAACGAAAAAAAAAGATTTGAAGGCGTAAAAAAAATAACTTTTGAATCTGAAAACATGAAATGTGGAACTGAAAACAAATATTAAAGTGAAAAATGAAAATTTATAATTTATTCAAAATAATTCCAGAATTTAATCTATATTTTATTCAAACTGAAAGAAAAATTGGTACACTTATTTTAAGTTTGAATACATGGTTTTATTTTTTCCAAGTTTTGACCAAAACTTAAATTTTCAATTTCAAGCTTTATTTTTTCAACTATATATATTTTTTTCAAATGAACAAAACATTTGGCCCTGATTTAGCTCCATAGCTAGTTAGCTTCATTTTTGGTCGTAATTCGAGTATATTTACAGTTTGAATTTCGTCACGCCACTTACACATCTAACTAAATGTCTTATAAAGCTAATAACGGTGTCCGATTTCAAGTTAATGAATATTTGTGAACTGTAAGGGTTTCGTTAGCTGCGACAGTCCCTACAATCCTATGTGTACAAGATTGCGGCTAGTAAGCTAGCTTCATTTTTGGTCGTAATTCGAGTATATTTACAGTTTGAATTTCGTCACGCCAGTTATACAACATCTAACTAAATGTTTTATAAAGCTAACAACGGTGTCCGATTTCAAGTTAATGAATATTTGTGAACTGTAAGGGTTTCGTTAGCTGCGACTGTCCCTACAATCCTAGGTGTACAAGATTGCGGCTAGTTAGCTTCATTTTTGGTCGTAATTCGAGTATATTTACAGTTTTTATTTTGTCACGCCACTTACACATCTAACTAAATGTTTTATAAAGCTAACAACGGTGTCCGATTTCAAGTTAATGAATATTTGTGAGCTGTAAGGGTTTCGTTAGCTGCGACTGTCCCTTCAATCCTAGCTGTGTGTAGCTACAAATCATGGATAGTTAGCTTCATTTTCGGCGTAATTCTGAGTATATTTACAGTTTGGATTTCGTCAAGCCAGTTATACAACATCTAACTAAATGTCTTATAACGCTAACAACGGTGTCCGATTTCAAGTTAATACATTTTTGTGAATTCCACTATAGCTAGCCTCCTCTAGCTATAGCTCCATCCAGCCGCAGGCTCTATCAATGAGACTCGCGGAC
Source organism: Perca flavescens (assembly GCF_004354835.1). Classification (NCBI taxonomy): domain Eukaryota; kingdom Metazoa; phylum Chordata; class Actinopteri; order Perciformes; family Percidae; genus Perca; species Perca flavescens. The sequence continues at coordinate 1,482,775 of NC_041333.1, forward strand.
AAGAGGCGTGTATTTCACCGATCGTTTGTTTAAATAACTCAATACATTATAATTACACACATTATAAGATTAACTGGAACCTGTGGTAAGAGATTGCTGGCGTAATAAGCTCTCTGACCGCGCTCTCACTCACACACACCTGGCATTAGGAAGAGGGGAACTGCAGGCCCTGGAGCGCTGTCAGAGCACCAGCGTGTAGTAGTCCATTTGCCAAAAACCGGTGACTTTGCGCGGGTATGGAGTGCTGTGGGCTGCCAGTCGTAACGGAGCTCAATCGAGCTCAGAGCAGGCCGGGGTGTGTGAAGGAAGACAGGCTGGGCGGCGAGGCAGCAAAACAGGAAGCACCGGCGCTGAACTCCGACACACAGTCTGACAAAATTTGCAATTAGCCATCCATTTTCGTAAAACAGCCCATATTTGAGCTTTACATAGTTGATTTCTCGCATAAAAAAGTTTCAGAAGTGAATTTTGTAATGGAATAGCAGAGATCTGCGCGACCTAGATTCGGAAGACTACCTGATCTCAGGTCAGTTGTGTAGCCTATGTAAATGTTGGGGCGTGACCGTTCTTTTAATACACCCATGGGCCAACAAAGGTTCCGGTTTTTGGGAGGTTGACGTCAACTTCCAGCTTTGTTGGGATTCGCCCGTTTTCAGCGGCAGTTTCAAAATATGAGATTTTCATAGTAAAGGGGTCTCAGTGGGACTTTGAGCTTCTATGTATGTCCTATTTACCCACCGTTGTTATTCAACTATGACAGGGTAAAATCGGTTTTGCATTCTATCACCCCTTTAAAAATAACCCCCCTGTATGCTCTTCGGACCCAAAACTCCAGTATGCAGTTTTTCTTAATACATTTATGGTTAACCCTGTCAGGTCAAGATAGCAAACCAGTGTGTGCAGTATTGTATTAGCTTAGCTAATACTTAGCTTATATGCCAAGTGCAATTACAACCTCTCTGTAACATGCAGCGAGGAGTAACGGTGACCTTTTTCTTGGACAACACTAACTATGACTTATATGATATAATGTTAGCTGCAGCTGTAGCTGCACAGCTGTTTGGAACAGCTGGAGAGCTCACATAAGATGTGCTTCATAAAACCCAAGCCACTGTTTTAGCCACAACTTCATCAGCCAAAGAGGTATTTTTTATTTATTTTTGAAATAGAGAGTCAGGAGTGTTGATCATACAGTATGTTCTGATCCCTCCAGGGGTGAAGTACTCTAAATGATCTGTGTGGCCAGTCCTCTGTCTGTTCTTACTTCTTCTTGTTAAATTATAACAAACATAATTTACTGGAGTCGCTGGTAATATTTTAGCTACTGTAGGTCCCTCGTAAATTAGAGCTTTTGATGATGCAATGATCCGCCACAGCAGCATCTTTGCTATCATTCGATAAAACACATAGCCCAGTTTATATGTTCATTTTCCAGAGCTGACGCTGGCTTCAGATCAATTAGCCATCTTTATGAGCAAACAGCCCTGTGTGCTCCTCCCAGCAGAAATTATTGTAATAACTGTCAGCCAAGACTGACGGCTTGATGATCTGTAAAATCACTGCTGCTTTTATTGGTGGTGATACGATTCGTGCATAGTCATGTTGTACATGTTGTTCAGTCAGGGCCAATATTAAGCCTGTTTCTCTGAGACTCTGAATGAGCTGTAGGGGACTGTGGAGACGCCAAAGTGTGGCTGTGTCTCAGCAGGAAGGGGAGGGGGGGCTGTAAATCTGAGCAGCACCTGCTCCCTGGACTCTGGCACGTGGTGTGAGGTCAGCAACGCCTGATATCCCATCGATCATATTTATTATATTCATCACAGCACCAGTTTGTTTTGGCAGCTGATTGCACCAGGGAAAGAGACTAGAATAGGCTTTTTATTTGAGAGACGGCAAATGCTTTTAGCATGAGCAGTGTCTTTGCATTTTTCTCTGCTCGGGGTCTTCAGAGAGAGATCAGTCAGTGATCTTGGCTCTAAGGCCCCACTGAAACCACAACTACTGCAGATTGATATTCAAAGTACAGTTCTGGAAAGTTTCTGGAAGAAATAACTTTGAGAAAAAAATATTAATATCCCATCAATTCTCAGCTCTATGGCATGTTGGGTTTGCAGTTGAGGTTTGGCCAGAATATTGAAAAAACTATTTGTGTTTTTTCTTCTTTGATTGATTCTTTTCAATAATATGAAAGAAATGTAGGAAACCAAAGTATTTTGATTAGGAATGTTTATCTAGCCCATAAAACTCCAGAAAGTATTTTGATCTGGGCACTGACTGACTTTTTAGCCACAGTAGCAGTGTGGCTCTGGGGATGGCAATGTCGATCTGTCTGTATGTCAGTTGGTCCGCCTCCCACTTTGGTCCAGACTGAAATATCTGGACAACTATTAGATGGATTGCCATGAAAGTCTGTACAGATGTTCATGGTCCCCAGTGGATGAAGCCAGCTGACTTTGGTGATTGCCTGACTTTTCCTTTAGTGCCACCATGAGGTTGACTTTGTGGTTTTGAATGAAACATCTCAACAACTATTGGATGGATTGAAGAAAATTTGGTAATTTACCCCTCGTAATATCTGTGATAATCTCCTGATTTTCCATCTAGCACCACCATCAGGTCAAATTTATAATTTGTCGATTTCAATTTAGTACCAAATATCTTTTAAAATGTATGGTCATTGTGAGCATGTCAGCATGCTGACAATAGTTTTTAGCCCAAAGCGCCATGTGTGCAGCCTGACTAGCATTGCTGTAGACTCTTGTTCAATAATGTGCTGTAGACTTAAAATACATGTGTTTCTGATGAAATATACTATATATATCATGATTTATTTGGCAAAAACAAGCTATTCTATGTCAAATTAGACATCCAGCACCGCTCTATAGCCTAATAGTATGATCCTTTGTTTCATAAAAACATTTTCAGACACTGCGACTGTGAGATTGTTAGTCAAATCCGGCTCCTCAAATAGTCGTTTATATGGGGTCACCCCTACGTGATTTATGTACTAATATTAATATATCCAACACACGTGATGATCAAGTCATGGAACTGCTTAATTAGAGTACTGGCACCTTTTTAGTCCAATTCAGGCATTGCATTATTCCATGTCTGGAGTCTGACAACTGAACATTTGTACTAGTTTGCCACGTTAAAGAGTCAGTTGTATAGTTTCACACTGGTGACCATGTCCTGAATGTGTTTGATTCTCTTTCATTTAACACTAATTGAGTTGCTTCAGGCGTCACTGTCAGTGCTGTCAAATCTGTATACCGAGGATTTTCAAGAGCTAAACCTTTACAGCTAAAGCTCACATATATAACACATTTACATTAATGTATGATTTAGACTTAGTGAAGAGGTTTGAGCAGGAAAGTGCTGTTTATGTTTTAAATAATGGTCAGACTGTTGCTCATATTGAGCTCTTGGTCAGGATCTTGTCTTGTATCTCGCTGCCATGTGATTGGCTGAGGTCCAGCAGTGATAAGAACAAAGGAGTCTCTCGGCTCAGTTACCCTAAGCCCCACTGTCGCTAATTAATGCTCGCCCGTCTGAACCAATTAAGCCAATTAAGCATGAAACACAATAAGGAGTGAGGCTCAGGTCACTCAACAAGCTGCTTTTGATGAAAAGAGCAATCCAAGGACAGTCAGAGATACTTTATTGTCTAATTGTCAAAAGTTATCTTCCTTTTATGCTAGTGCAGTCAAGCATGGAAATGCATAAATTGGATACTGTAGCGCTGAAGTACTGCATCTTAATGATAAGTACTTGTTACAAACACAATAAACTTGATATCTTTCCATATGGAACATAATCTCAGAGGCGGAGAGTTTGAACAGAAGCAACTAATAAACATTTTTTTCTGACAACAGAAGTGCAGAACATTCATACTAGCTTCCTTGAACGTCTGTCCCTGCAAATATTCCAGCGTCTGACTGTATTTTGATGTTGCTGCCAGGATGTTATGTGATAGCTGGGGTATTTTAATCAGCCTCCACAGGCCATGTCGAGGCTGACGCTAAACAGATGCTAATGTGAGGCCCATCAAAAGACACAAGGAAAGAGAGATTCAGTGTGCGCAGGCAAGCGGAAAAGCAACAGCCTGTTTATCGCCTCGTCCTGCTTTGTGCTCCAAACCTTGTCGCGGCATCCTGTGAAGCTCCCCCCTTTTTCTTTCTCCTGAGTGTCTATCCTCTCCCACCCCTCTTTTGCCTCACATTTCTTACAGCAGAGTCATGCATGGGGGCATTCCCTTAACAGAAACAGATTTGTTTAGTTCTTCGTCATTTTCTTTCACTGGACCCTAGTCTTTTTTTTTTTAATCATGACTGAAAGCCACACAAAGAGGCCATAGTGAGAAGAAGAATGTTCTCACTCGTCTCTTTATGTTTTGTTACACTCTGCTTTGCATCTTACTTGCTTTGGGTATCGCCTGTCTCTTTGTTCTACACTCTGGCAAACTCTCAATATAATAGTGACAAGAGCCGTTTTCATTCTTTTCCAGATTTTAAATGACTTTTTGGCTTGTTTCTGAGTGGGTTAAATGTATTTATTCTGAGATGGAGCCCAGCATTTTACATTCTTGGGCTCTTGTGTAGAGCTGAGGGGCCAGAGTATTGTCCTCGGTGGACAGGCATGGGGAAATGGCCTGACCATCACTGATGTTCCAGAAATATGACAAGAAGACTGCACTTAGTGCTTCCCTTTCAGTCTCTGCTGATGTGTCAAGGTCTACATATGGTTGGCTTTAGTCTGACTGGCCAGCTGTGATTTTAATTCCACTCAGTCGTTTGGTTCTTAGCTATATTTAAGACAAACGTGAGGATTACACTTTAGCCCATATGAATTCATCTTAACTATGCCATTTATACTTTTTGACAGTCTTTACCTCTAATCACAAGCCATGTTAGTTTTGCAGAATGGACATGACTCTAAATGTTTGGCTGGTCTACAGTTAGAAACACTACAGGAAGTCATTTCTAGTCAAACATTTCTTATGATGGCGGGGGCTTGTGCAGTATGCTACAGCATGGATTGTGCTCCTGGAGCTTTACCACTCCCTCAGCAACCACTCAGAAATGATTTGTTGCCTCTTTTAGCCAGTGACACAGTTAACACCAATGGGATCTACCTTACCCAGGACTTCAGGTCATCTCTCCTCTCCTCCCTCACATCACTTGTCTCCCACCCCCTTCCTTTCAGTCTTGGTCTGCCCCACGTTAACAATCATGCCACCTGAAAATCATTTCATTCTCAAGAGAGCCATGACAGAGCAGGTATGCCCACTGCATGACAAAGCAGTCTTCATTGAACATGATATCTCCTGCAGATTTGAGTGACCACACTTATTAATCATGCAACAGTTACTTTTTACAGGAAGTTTTAAAAAAATAAGACATGATTGCAAGAGATTGCATAAACGTTTTGTTTCGGCTCAGTTGAGTTAATGCAATTCCATATGTTTACACTCCTTTATTTTCAGCCTTTGGTCCGATTGAGGCTGGTGAGGAGAAGAGAACAGGGCTTTAAGATGATGGAAATCAATGCCATTGTTCAGCCAGTGCTTTATTGCATCTCCTTACATATTCCACACAGCTTAAAGTCAGTTTATGAGCATAAAACAGCCCAGAGAGACTTGCCCTTTATTGTCAGAGGACATTGCACTCCGGACTTGTTCACTCAATCATCTTAGATACTGCTTCTGATTTGTGATGGGCTAGTGTAACTGTAAAATGAATTACAGCCCAGAAACCGAAGCAGGACAAAGTTCCCCTGCGTCTGTTTACGGATTGTCTTAGAAAAAGCTAAAGGAGCTCAATCAAACATTCCTTTTACCTCATGTTATTCGTGTTTATCTTTCCAAAACACCTTGAGGATGGGCTAGCCATTGCCAACTCACAAAGACAACAAATTTGAATTGCTGTCTTATGAAAAGAAAAGTGACACAATGAATAAATAAAAGGGATGTCTCCTCAAGGACAGGACAGGAATGATAAAAGGCAGTGAATGTGAGACAAGTTAAGTATGGAGACCATTCAACTAAAGTGCCTGTGAAGGAAGCTCAAACCTACTGTACTGTACCTCTGACTGCTACATTCTGTCCAAGGTGACACAAACTGCAACTTCGACAAGTTTCTGTTTACTTCCTAACACATTCAGGAGGTAAAACTTTTGCCTGTGGAGTGTGAAATCCCCCAAAAAATCTTTTTTTCTGGAGGATGGGAAAGTAGTCTTACTTTTCCGTCTATTGGGAAAGAGTGTTTTGTTTTCCTCTCAACAGGGAGTCTCTTTTCGAAGGAGAAAGGTTTTGTTTTATGCCATCTTGTTTGGTGCGCTGCAAGATGGGAATGAAAGCCATTTAATAGTCTTAGTCAGAGAAAAGGGAATGTGGGCTCATCGCCTTACCCCGCCTGTGTGTCACCCCATCACCTCTATGCTGAGGGGGCCTAGGTTTTTGTGAGGAGTCCTACACACGTGAAAAGGGACTCAGCATGTAGCCTACAGGATCCCCCGTCCTGCTGCATGCATAGAAACATCAAAAGAAAAGATGGAACGTCCATACACTCCTTTTGAATATTAAAAGGAGAACTACCAGTGAAATAAAGGCCGGGATGATGAGAGACAGTCTCTCCATTCAGCGATGGCATGGTGTGATGGAGAGGGGAGTGAACTTCAACATGCACATTGTATATAGAGTTGCCCTCATTAGGATCCCATCGTACACTGGGGGGAAACAGTGGCACTGGGTTTAGGAGACTGGCCAAGACTGCAGGGGTTTATGTATTTGGCAGATCTCAAGGGTAGCAGCATGAAGGGCTCTTGGTGGGCAGTGCGGCAGTGTTTGCGGTTTGTTGCTGTTGTTGTGGATTTTCAAGAGGACCTTTGGATTGGATTTTAATTATTTTTCCACTTTTCAAAGATTACGAGTCTGCAGCCAGCGATTGTTGAAGAAAGGTGTGTTTTTATGATAGGTATATGCACATGTATTGTCTCTGTGTTGTCCACACACATGACCATGCAGATTGTGTGTTTGCTGGTGGTGCTGATAGCCATGCTGGTCATGCTGGGAGTTCCTAAAGACCATCAGGGTCCGCACGGGGCCCATCGCCTCGCTGGGTTACAGACGTCTTTCTGGTGCAAAAGGCTGCCTAATCATTTTGGACGTCACCAAAACCACCAGACTTTGAGGCACTCCCACAACAAACCACACAAATGTAACCAGTTCTTTCACAGTGAGTACCAAAAAAAGTGCTGTTACATAACTGTCATCTAAAAAAAAATGACTCATCAAATCTTTGACATCATCCAAAGTTGTTTTGGTTCTTCTATCTACTGGTTGTTAAAGCATCAAAGCCTTGAAGCGCTTTGTTGGCCGATATGGGGGAGTTTTATTCTTTCTGTACCTTGTATATTCTTGAAAGTAGTTTTTTGTGGCTGTGGTGTAAAAAGCTCTCTGCTGCTGTCTCGGCCCTGACAATATGTCAGTTTTCCTGCCTCTGCTGGTCTGATCACGGTTGTGCGGGAGGGGAAGGAGAGAGGACAGAGCGTCCCTGTTCACACAGCTCCGTTGTCAGAACTTGTGCTTACCGTGGGATTTTATTCATCAACTGTAGAAGGAGGGTGGAACCAAACCTGAATACAAAAGGCTTTGATGCAACATTAATCTACAGTATGAAAATGTGTTGATAGAGGTGTGGCCATGGCCAAAGTCCAAAGAATGGCATAAGCATATGCATACTTTTTAGGGTGGGAGGTTCATTGAAATGTACCAGTACAATAATGCCAGTAACATAACGTTTTACTGACATCAGTCTCTTTTTCTACCTTGTGCACAATCCTTTCCTGTCATTCTCTGAGTTGGAGGTCATGGAAGAAAGAGAGATGACAGCACTGTTAATGACCTGGACACCGTTTCCTTTTATTTTTTTCTTTGCTTTGCTGTATAAAAAATTGTAAATGCTTGCATGCTCTTGTACCAACCAGCCCTCGCAGAACCCCTCCTATTCTGTTGGGTTTAATTGAGGACTTTGCTGATAATTACTTCTCTGTTACAGTTCCCTGCTGCTGGATAGAGGACATGTTAGTCTTCAATTGGTGGTATTCGGCTGAACAGCCACTTTACAGATCCAGGGCTGTAAAAGCTTTCAAGAAATCAAGGCACATGAGGACCAAGTGGGAATGGAGTGTATGCACACATGGGTGAATGAGAAATAAAAACATGGTCAGAGTTGAAAGCCAGACTTTTGTCTGAATATGTCAGTCGGGTAGCATTCATCATCATACAGACTCCAGCAGGGGTCTCAAACTGATGCACAGAGACAGGCAAGGGTGGCTGAAATGGATCCACGGGGTTTTAAAATTCAGATTAAAATGGATACATTTATAGCAAACCGCAGGGTGCTGAATCTACTGCTGATAAACAGCATCATTTTTTGGTGAACAGATCGTAGATTCATTTGTATAAGAATTACTTGTTCTGTTTAAAGTGCTTGCATTTGTGTTTTTGCTGGACAAAATGCTCAATGGAGTGTTCTGGTGGTCCTGTAGGTAAAAGATATGTTTATTAGTGCTTTTTATACTTTATTTCTGAGGCAAGACGTTATTATGGGTGTGTTTTCTGAGGAGAATTAGAAACATGACACACTTTAAGCCTGGTTTTGATGACTAATGTGTCACCAGGCTGACATGCCATATGTTGTTATTTTTCCTGGTGAAAACAAGTCTTCTAAGATTAGTTCTGGCAGCCTTCACTGGAGGGCGCTGTCTGGTAACTAATGTCCAGTGGAGCCACAGTTCTGAGCCCAGCTGTGAAAACCTGAAAGACTTTCAGCTGTTCTTTTTTAGTCACTCATGTCCCCCCAACATCTTTTAGTGCAAAATAAGTTTTACAGTTATAAATTATACTTTCCAGATATAAGAGAGGTACTTTGTGTCAAAAGCTAGTTATGACTCAGAGGTGCAAAGAAGTAGTGATCCCACCATCGCAGAGAAATCGGCTTCATTGGAGTCTTGACTGAAAAAAAAAAAGAGAAATTTATACGGGTGAGTTTATGTCACATTGGTGAAAATATTAAATTACCAGATAAATAGTGTAATGCTCCGATTTTAAGTAACCATATGTAGTCTAATAATACGCATTAACTGTACGTTGTATGTTTGGAACATGACAATATATTCTTATCGGAAACGGGCTGCTGTTTGGAAACGTTATGAATTAAGTGTCTAACTCAGGCAATATAGGCCTGCATGTAGACAACAGGCACAGATCAAACACAACATTTTTAAAGAAAATGGTACACAATATTTCATGTTAGGACAGTTTGATGACTTTTATTTTCCTCTTATAGGCTACATTTCAGAAGGATAAAAAAAACAAAACAAGTAGCATTTAGTTTATAATACTGAACTATTAATGGACTATCAAACCACAGCAGACATAACAAAACCCTAAAGTAGGCTATGTTAGAACCATTCTAGAATAACTATTACGTTCCAAAAGCACAAGGTGAAGTCCCTTAAGGAACATCGTTGAATATGCGAATATTCGTTTTCAGTCATGAACCGCAGAAAATATAAAAACCGGAATGTCGGAATAGTTTCATAAGGTTTCTCTTATTGTTTGGACACAGCTGAAGCAAACCCAGAAGGGTGCCAGTGTGCGCTGTAGTGTGCCTGCGCGGCTCAGTGGGATCCAGGCGGGAAGAGGTTAAATTTCTTCTCTGGGAAACATTGTCGGGTCTATGGAGGGGGTAGAAAGGCGCATACCAATTGACGAGGCATTCCGCTCTCCTTGAATGAAATGCTGTGAATATGAATCCGTGTTTCCCCCCTCTCGCCTGAGGTTCGGGGTCTGCGACGCGCACCAGGATCAGTCGGAGTGGCAGCAGAGGAGAACCGGGGGAAAAGTGATGGAAAAGTTGCACTGATCTTGTGTCTGGATCTGGTGGATGAGGGAGGACGGGACTAAACTCGCAAAGTTTCCGATCTCAAGTGACGGATTCAAAGCTGGACTGAAATAATGTGACTGCAAGGATAGAGGCTTTCAGCGTGGACTACAGCGTTATTTGACTCACTTTTGACTTAACTTTCAGTTCCGGTGGATTTATTATTTTGTCTGTTTGGAACTGTTTTTTATATTAGGCTATTATTAGTGTTTCCCCATCTTTTGAAGCCTTCTTCTCATCCACAACAATAAGCCAGAACAAGCTCTGGATAAACTGCTCCTGGACTGTTATTTTTAGTATTTAGCTTTTTGTGACTCACAAACTAAAATCTGGGTGTTTCATTTTTTAAACTCTGGATTCTAAAGATTTTGCTTTGCAGTTTGACATGAAGGAGCAGATGCCCACATTTCGTTTTGAATAATTTGGATTACACAAGAACAATTCTCATAAGAGAGGCGTTGAATGATGTCTCCAACTTCTATTGGATTTGTATTTCTGTTAGGAATTCTCCATGTGTGTTCAGGTAAGTCAGTGACCATTATTTAGAAGTCATCTGGTAGCTACAGCTTCTTATTTGGATTTTACAAGTTGAGTTTGAAAAAAAAAAGTCAGAGGTGAAGAAAAGAAATCCTGATTTATCTCTTTAATTCTTTGTAAAGCTACAGACCTTGTACAATTGTTGAATTAGACTATAGTAGGCAGTGCGCATAACAAAAACCCTTTCCCATTTCATATTTCAAGTATCAAAATGCATTACTAAAATAATCAATGCTTTCTTAGTGAAAAATGGTTGCTCCAGGGCACACGTTGGCATTAACTTTCCCAATCATAAAAGCCTTTTTGAACATTGGACTTTTGTTAAAAAATGTGTTTTAAACCTTGGTGTGATGTTTCTAAGAAGCTCATCTCTGCTCTATGTTCAGTCTCATGCTTTAAAATGAGGAAGGCAACATTCTGATACACAACAATGATATTTTCTCCCTTGGCCAAAAACGTCAACTCTCAGGGTAAAGGGGTTGTGTAACTTTTTAGAGCTGAGCACACATAAAGTGACACACAAAGTGCTGAAGCCATGTGGGATCAGCGGAGAGAGCAGCTATCATCGGTCATACAGACAGCACCAGCCCCTATGGAGACCATGCTTCCATGTATGTCACCATTCTGCCCATGCATGACTCTTATTGCTGAGTGCAACATTTAAATTTTTTTTTAAAATCAAAATCTAGACAACATAGGCTCTTGTTTGTCATCTGTGTTTTTTCCCATTGACTCTTGGTCTTGTTTGAATACAGCTTTATGCCATTTCTTGGTTTCACTTCTCTTTGTCCTCTGATGCTGCTTGTTTCCTTCCTTATTATTTTACATATTATTCCTCCTCACCCATCACATGGATGTCTTTATAGAGATCCTTGCCATTATAGCTGGGGGTTTCCAGGTCAGTTGCTTCTGAGTTATGAGGAAGCAAATGTCCGCCACCCCATTATAAGACATTAGGAAAAGTGCACCCTGAATGGGAGCAAGTGGGGCATTTTACACAAAGAAAAGCCTATACAAAAAAACACAACTTAAGACAACATTTATACTGTAGTGGAATCTCAATCGTGCAAGTTTTTGAGTTTTTTTCATCATCTGCATATAAATGTTTTTGTGCTTCCTGATTGGTTTCCTGAATTGGGTTTTTGTTTTTGGTAGAGAGGCAGACATGTAGTGACGGGGAAAGCCTGTGACACCACAGTCATTTGAGGAAACACTGTAGCACCTAAACAGGAAGTAGGGTCAGAGGCGAGCGTTTTTCAGCTGGGTGACGGCTCCATCTGCTCCACCCTGGGCCAGATCCTGAGCCTAGGCTGAGCCGCTAATGGTCCTGTCCTGTGAGAAAGCCCGACAGACATCAGGGTTTCCAATTACGCCTAGCTGTGGGGATGTCTGGGGAGGTTTCCTGGGGAGAGGCGTGAGAATAGGGCCTGCTAATAGAGATGGACTGGGCAGCAGATTCTCAACGGATTGGTCGTGGATTAGACACCAGTGTCAGGAAAATTGGATTACACACCACTTGGCAGAAAAAGATTTCATAGTTGCTGCTAATTGGAAGGTTAACAACTTCATTCCAGTGTAGGGAAGGTATCAAATCTCTGAAGCAAACTCTTATGGGTATTTAGTAACATCTATGTAGATAATATTAAGATTATTTTCACACTGCTGGCCTGCTTGTAAAAGTATTTTTATACTACGTGTATGTGTGAAATTGAGTCAGAGAGCTGAGGTGACCTTTGTCCCTGTCACACTTGTGTTGACTTGCTTATTGCCGCCTTGCTCTGTCTGAAGCTTGTAAATTGATACCTCCATCTATCATGTCTGGCCCTGTTATCAGGTGATCTGTCCTCCTGCTATACACTAAATGGTTGTTATCTCTCCTCCAAGTGCTCATCAGACCTTTTACTCACCTCAGAGCTACTATTCAGATGAGGGCAAGAGGTGGCTGTCCCTCTCCCATTCAAAATGACACACTTTCCTTTTAAAAAATGTACATCCACGTTGTTAACTCTTTGGGTGATCTACACTGCTACATTTTGGTTTAAAACAAATATCTTTTGCTACGTTGACGCCTTGCGTCCGCACTACTCCCTAAAACCGAGAAATTTGGAAACACTGCTGCCTCTGTTTTGGTTTGTAAACTCTGGTGTATTCTGGACAGGCACAAATGGAGACCTTTGGGAATGACGATGTACGTCTGTCAGTCTTATCAGTTAGTTAGGGTTACATACCTTTTAGTAACAGTTCCACCTTGTCATCGGTTTAAAGCAAATAAATCCCTACTCTTACTTTACGTTATCGTTGTTCTTCCTCCAAAGTATTTTCTGTATTATCAATTTATACATTCATGATTTTCAACCTCGGAGTAACTCAGACAATCTTTTTTCATACGGTTGTCAGACGTGTTAGTATGGACGGAGATTAGTTCTGCTCCCGGAGCTAAAACTCTTGTATGGAGAGAGATTGTTGTTGTCTTAGAACGCCCGTTGAAAATCAAAAACCTAGTAGTGTAGATGTAGCCTAAGTGTGAGTATGTATAGTGCTGGGCTGTGGGAGGGGTGCTCCGTTTAATCAGCCCCAGCAGCACAGAGCCATTGAGATTTGACAAATTGACTTGTAAGTGCTGATAAATTGCCGAGCCCTTCCACCTCCTACATCATGACATTATGACAGGACACAGCGGGTTTCAGGGCCAAGTAATGCCCAGAGACCACAGGTGAGACCCATCCCTGTCTCCTGTCTATCTTTACGATTACCTTTCACATGGCAATTTTTGAAAACAGTCATTAAAGCCGGCCTCGTCCCTTCAAGATCTCTCGCAGTTGCCCACTTTTTTTATTGGGTTCGTGAAATAGTGTTCTGGTATTCCCAATAGCCCCCAAATCATGTTGTTTCTGAGAGTTTAACCCTCCGAACTGATGTTGGGTGAGGGCAGTAGGTGTCATGAGAGAAATGGGAAAGTCTCAGGTCTGCTCTTTTCCCGGAGTTGAAAAATCTCACACCTGTGTGAGGCGACAGTGCCCATTAAGCTATATCTCTATAACTTTCACTAATACACATTAATCTGATCCTAATCCAAATCAAGCAGGGTTTTACACCCTAAGATCCAGGATTAGGCAGACTTTGGCTTAGTGAAACCACATGGTGGAATGTGGGAGGGCAGCCCGTGTCCTCTTCCTGTTCATGAGAACCGTGGCTAAGTCATTAATGACTGACGAGATAAACATTTCAGAGCAGTTTGTTTTAGGGCAGATAATTAGACGGTGACTCTTAATGATCTGCTTTCCCCCAACTGCTCTTCCCCTAATGACCTAAAAGCGCAGCTTAATTGGATTAATTAACAAATCCATCTGACGTCAATAGTTTGTAATTTGGCGTGGCTGCAGCTTGACTGATACGCATGTCTGCACGGAGAATCAGAGGATTTAGATAATTTTATAAAAACTGAGGATGCATGTCAATGCTCTGTGTGTCTCGGGGGTTTCACATTCCTCAGGAATTAACTGCAATGTCTCACCAGGCTTGAGTTTAGACTGTTGAGGAGAGTTATGCTCACTGCTTGCTGATAATGTTGTGACGTATTTAGCAAGTGTCACTTTGTCTGTCAAATTGTCTGTCAGTCTAAGCTCTACAAACGTATAGCCAGACAGAGTTAAGCTGTCCACACTAAGAATACTCTGGAACATAACTTCATATAAGCTTTTTAGTCTGGAGCTGGCTGATACTAGAAAGCAGCAGGCGTGTCCAGGATATTAGACTCATGGGTCAGTCCGTATAGTAAATGCATCTTGTTCTGACAGTTGACATGGAGCACAAACATTCCCTATTGCGGGAATGGTGCGGGAGTGATAAATGACCTGCTTATGAGAATAAAAAGGTGTTGTCTGGTTTCTGTCTAGGTTCACAAATGGCACGCTTTGAATTCCCACAGCTTTGCTTCCTTCTACGAAAAATGCAAAAAGTTTGCATTGCAGACGCAGCAATGCACGAGCAAATTACATAATGCTAATCCACGTTTGATTCCACAAAGCATATGCATGTTTACTTAATCTATCTCCACCGTGGATTAGTTTCCCCATGACTCCAGTAATATAGATGTGAGTGAGAAGGAAAGACGGTGAGGTGGGGAGGGTGTTTGTGTATGTGTGGGGTGGCGAAAGGGGTCTTAAGGAATCTCTTCATCCTCTTACCCATCCCCCACATTTTTTATTTTGGCCCATTTTTTTTTAAGACTTGCCTTTTTTGTGACTGGCCAGTGCAGAGCCTTTCTTGAATAAAGAAGGCCGACACGCAGAAAAAGCCTGTGGGGACGGGGAGGGCGCATTGTGTCGCCTTTAACAGGGCGATTGTAAGGCATGGAGGAGGGGAAGAGAATGGTTCACGAGGGACTGAGGTTGGGTGAGGAGTGTAGAGGAGGGGGTGCACCTACACAAAGGCTACCCCAGGGTGTGGAAGGGGGATGGAGGGGGAAGAACGGAGGACGAAGGAGAGGACGGAGCAGTCAAACGTACCACGATACCCCAGCTCTGGGAATACTCTCGGTCGGGCTCTCTGTGCTCACGTTGCATATTCTTACTGGTCCCTCATGGCAGCGAATGTGCTGATTAGGGTGATAGTGGTGGAAAACTGTGAGGCAAGGACACTGGTGGTGTTTTTTTCTTTTAAAGGTGGACATTTGGGGAGAGGTGAGGTTGATGTGTAAAAGTGCTGAGTGAATAAACGATCCTGGTACAAAGCTTCAGTGTGGCATTGAAGGTTTGGTTTTGGTGTAGTATGCCAACGTCCCTCATATCTAAATTCTGCATGCTCAGGAACTCCCAGAAGGCTTGCCCTGGGCCTGGCATTTGCTGTGATGGAGAAGCCATGCTACCGTGGGGTGCTCTGCCGCCTTGTGCATTTTAAAAAGGCTCAGACCTGCCTCCCTTTCATTTTTCTCCACTGGGGAGACTGAGGTGGCATTGAGGAAGGCCTCTCCCCAGTATCCTTCTTTTCTTTCTCCCTCCCTGAGCTCAGGCCTCCTCCCAGCCTCTGTGACCATTCTATTACCCTCTCATTGCAAGGCCTGGATACACTATTGAAATGCTAAACCTCTCTTTGGTTATAACTGACAGGGGAAAATATACCATCAAAAGAGGCTGAGAGGAATAGATTAAATTAGCAGTTAAAAGAGAGACTGCTAATTAGTTGATTAACGTCTTTGGTTCCTCCCCCTCTTAGCTACACTGTTGTAGTTAAGATTCCCTCTGGTGCCAAGGATCTCCTTCCCTAAACATTATTTCCTGTTTATTTAAAAAAAATCATTTTGAAAAGCCACTCTCATCCAGAGCTGCATCAGCAGCTTTATGTACTTTATGAGTTCCTGTGGGCTAATTCTGTCACACAAAGACAGTGATAGAAGTGGGAGGGGTGCGCTCTATTTAAGAGTAAGTGCTGGAAAACATAATTAATGAGAAGGTGACCTTGAAATTCACTAACAGGACTGCTTTTGGAGCCGCTCCCACCATTTAGCTGTAACCATGGTGAGGAGGATTGAAATAACTGGGTGAATTTTCAACATGTAAATACACAGTTGCTCTGAACTGGGAGAATAACTCTAATCCTGATCTATTATCAGGCTCACCTGCTTTCTGCAAATTGGTGACATTTTCCTTAAATCTGATTTCACTATTGAAATGAACACAAATGAGTAATCCCAAACTGTCTTTTATCTTCTTTGCTGTACTCTGCCACTTTAGGTTTGTAAAAAAGTGCCTCCACTATTGACGCTTTTAAACGGGAAAATACTTTTGATTTAGGTCTATACTGACAGCATCTGGGGTGTCATTTATAAAACTGTGCGTAGGATCCTTACTATAAGTGTATGTGCGCCCAAAAGGCCAAAATGGTGTACGCCAAAAAAAAGTCAGATGTCTAAAACCGTGTGTACGCACACCTGTAAGCAATGTTCCCTTTATAAATCAGATATTACCTACAAGTGTGCGTACGTGGATCAGCCTCTTATCCCGCCCTGTACACGCCCATTTTTAACCATAAATAGTCAATGCAAAGCACCTCGTGAATGCTGATCAGTATGTTAATGACCCTGGCAGTTGTTACACCGAATCATGATGACTGGCAGAGAAAAAGCTAAAAACTTCTCAGACGTTCAGCAATTGCTGCAAATTTAATTATAATTTCGGCCTCTTCTATAGTGTAGGGAAACATGATCTATAACTGCATTTCTTAAAGGAACACACCGACTTATTGGGAATTTAGCTTATTCACCGTAACCCCCAGAGTAAGACAAGTCGATACATACCATTCTCGTCTCATCTATCATCTGCGTGCTGTAACGCTGTCTGACGGTTCCAGCATTAGCTTAGCCTAGCACAGATCCTGCAGGTAACTGGTTCCAACTAGCCTACTGCTCCCAATTGTGACAAAATAACGCCAACATGTTCCTATTTACATGTTGTGATTTGTAGAGTCACAGCGTGTACAAAAAAACATCTTCTAACAGTAAACAAACCGGGAACTATATTCTCAGACAGGCTTGCTGCGAGCATATCACTCCGCCCAAGTACTATAGTCTTCCACCTGAGAATATAGTTCCCGGTTTGTTTTCAGTTAGAAGATGGCTGTGTCTCATGTTACGGTGTTTTTTGTACACGCTGTCACTCCACAAATCACAACATGTAAATAGGAACATGTTGGCGTTATTTTGTCACTTATTCGGAGCAGTAGGATTGCTGGAACCATTCACCTGCAGGTTCTGTGCTGGCCTGATGCTGCTGGAGCCGTCAGACAGCATTACAGCACGCACGGAGATGAGAAGGGTATGTATCGACTTGTCTAACTCTGGGGGTTACGGTGAATAAGCTAAATTCCCAATAAGTTGGGTGTTCCTTTAATAATACGTCCAAAACGGCAGGCGTTATGGCACTCGGCAGCTTCGATATACCAGACGTATATAATAAGATTTAACAGAACTATATATTATATCCAAGATTATATATAATATTTATTTAAAAAAGACACTTAGGTCTGCCATTTCCCTCTGGAAACAGCTGGTTTCACCCAGAGTGGTTAGGACCTGTATTTGGACCGGGATATGGCATGGTTCCGGCGCCTTGCCCTCTCTACTGGTCCCAATTCAGTACATAGATCCACGAGCTCAGCTTTAGAAAATCTAAATCGGCATATTAGCCAGTCATCGTCATGGTCCCTGAAGTCTCTTTTTCTCCTGATTCTTCCATTGGGGGTTAGTCCTCCTGTATGGCCAGCAGTGCCATCATGCAGCATTACACAAGGGGTCACCGCAGTATTTATATGTTTACAACAATTTGTGATTGTTAACACCTTGCCAAAATCACAGCATCAACTAGTGGTATCCCCACTCTGAGATACAATTTGAAGACGAAAGAAAGTAATAGGATAACCCACTTTTCTTCATGCAGGTTTTGTCACAAACAGTATTAAAGTTCAGACTAATAACGAGGACATTAAGGGTAACGATTGCGCAATAGCTTAACGGCTGTATTTCCAGACTTTGACATTTGATGATATATGCACAGTTTTAAAGGCAAGGCAAGGCAAGGCAGCTTTATTTGTATAGCACATTTCAGCAACAGGGCAATTCAAAGTGCTTTACATAAAACATTAAAGAGCAGTTAGAAAACAATTAAAAAACAATAATAAACAAATTAAAAACATTAAAAGACAAGAATAAAATTGATAGTGCAGTATAAGAATAAAAGTTACAGTGCAGTATAAGAAATTAAAGTTAATAAAATAGATTATTTAAAGAAAAGCAACATCAAAAAGATAGGTCTTTAGCTTAGATTTAAAAGAACTGAGAGTTGCAGCGGACCTACAGGTTTCTGGGAGTTTGTTCCAGATATGTGGAGCATAAAAACTGAACGCTGCTTCCCCCTGTTTAGTTCTGACTCTGGGGACAACAAGTAGACCTGTCCCAGACCACCTGAGAGGTCTGGGTGGGTCATAATGTAGTAACAGATCAGAAATGTATTTCGGCCCTAAACCGTTTAGTGATTTATAAACCAGTAAAAGTATTTTGAAATCAATTCTTTGAGGCACTGGAAGCCAGTGTAGAGACTTCAGTACTGGAGTGATGTGATCCACTTTCTTGGTTTTAGTGGGGACTCGAGCAGCAGCGTTCTGAATCAGCTGCAGCTGTCTGATTGATTTTTTAGGGAGACCTGTAAAGACACCGTTACAGTAGTCAAGTCTACTGAAGATAAAAGCATGGACAAGTTTTTCCAGATCCTACTGAGACATAAGCTCTTTAACCCTTGATATATTTTTAAGGTGATAATAGGCTGATTTTTTAATTATGTTAATGTGGCTTTTAAAATTTAGGTCTGAGTCCATGACTACACCAAGATTTCTTGCTTTGTCTGTTGTTTTTAACATTGTCGTTTGAAGCTGAGCGCTGACTTTCAATCGTTCCTCTTTTGCTCCAAAAAACAACCACCTCCGTTTTTCTTCATTTAATTTAAGAAAGTTCTGGCACATCCAATCATTAATCTGTTCAATGCACATATTTAATTGTTGTATTGGGCTATAGTTCCCTGGCGATAAGGTTATATAAATTTGTGTGTCATCCGCATAACTATGGTAACTTATTTTGTTGTTTTCCATAATCTGAGCCAGTGGAAGCATGTAGATGTTGAACAGAAGAGGCCCCAGAACTGAGCCTTGGGGAACTCCGAACGTCATATTTGTATGCTCAGATGTATAATTACCTATAGACACAAAGTAGTCCCTATTCTTTAAATAGGATTCAAACCACTTTAGTACTGAGCCAGAAAGACCAACCCAGTTTTCCAATCGGTCAAGCAATATGTCATGGTCTACCGTATCAAATGCAGCACTGAGATCAAGTAATACTAAGACTGAAATTTTGCCACTATCTGTGTTTAAGTGGATGTCATTAAAGACTTTAACAAGAGCTGTCTCAGTGCTGTGGTGTGGTCGAAAACCTGACTGGAAGGCATCAAAACTGTTGTTTAGCGATAAGAAAAGGTTGAGTTGTTGAAAAACCACTTTTTCTATGATTTTACTTAAAAATGGAAGGTTTGATATTGGCCTATAGTTGCTCATTAGTGTCGTGTCTAGATTGTTCTTTTTTAGGAGTGGCTTGATGACTGCAGTTTTCAGGGCCTGTGGGAAGATACCTGAGAGCAGAGATGTGTTTACAATCTGTAGAAGATCAGAAGCCAAACAATTCGAAACATTTTTTAAAACACCCGTTGGTAGAATATCAAGGCAACAGGAGGAGGTTTTCAGATGTTGTATAATGTCCTCCAGGTTTTTAAGGTTGATCGTATGAAATTGTGTCATGTTGGAATTTGTTTTGCGTGCACACTGTGACAACACATATCCTGTACTTGATATGGAAGCACTGACTGTTTGTCTAATTTTCTGAATTTTGTCTGTGAAGAAGGAGGCAAAGCCATTGCTAGCCTTGGTAGACAACAGTTCAGATGCTATTGGTACTGGAGGGTTTGTTAATCTATCAAAGATAGATATTTAGTTATTTACACTGTGTTCTGCAGTTATCTAATGCTAGGGTATTTGATGCTATCCTGTATTCCATGCAGTCGGGCCGTCTCCTCCTCCTGCGCTCCTTAGTGGACAATGTGACGGCGAGACAGCGCTGATTAAATATTAAAAACACATTTTTATTTAAGATTTGAGTTGGAGGTGTTTATGGAACAGTTATCACTTAGTAAAAGCGCAAATCACACTGTTGGATTTAATCTTCATGGTAACGTGGATGATATAGAGTGAAAGAATGTGCGTGAGGCATCAATACTAGAAAATATTACGAGTAATCTTATTCCCATTTACTCTCTGCAGTCTGACTTCAGTTCACCACCTCACCATCTGCGTCGCCAATTCCTATTTTGTCTCCAAAATGTGCGTACGCATGGTTCAGAGTTTGCGTTCACTGTTTCAGTCTCCTTCCACTGTACAATGCTCCCTGTAACACAGTCACTCTCTCTTTCTCCCACATCCGCTCTCCTCGCATCTACAATGAAAGCTCTGATTGAAAAACAGTTGATACACCGGCTGAGAGACAGGTTCTTCAGGCTTTAAGCACAAGATTGCGTTTGCGTTTTGCTGCGTTTTTTGTCACCAAGTCTTAATAGGAAGCTTCATAGTTAAAACTATAAAAGAAGTGCACTTAAGGTTTAGAGCCTAACCTCCGTTTCCCTACATGCACTTGGCCTCATTAATCTCACCTTTTTTTGACTTGAGACATTGTTGCAAAATGTCTGAAGGCACTTTGTGATAAATGCTGTCCTACTTGACTGTTGTGATTCTTTCTGACGTTCAGTCTTGACAGCCGGTGTTTATCCCGACGCATTATGTCCTTTAATCAGAGCAGACTATTCACTTCTGTCCCCACCTCTGCTCAATGCTTTCATCCTTTTGACATCTTGAAGTGTATTTGGTTTCCTCTCTCTGGGTAGCCAAAGCCAAAATTATTCAAAGTGTTTTCGTGACCCATTGACTTTGCTTGAGCTGAGCTCTTTTCTTTGCATTTGCTTTTTCATTTTGTGCGATAGAAATGTGGGTATTTTATTCAGACATCAAAAGCATACATGGACTTTGCACTCATGTTCTATTGTCTCTTTTTGGCAGGGCAAGGCAGACTACACCCTTCTTGATAGACACTGATGAAGCAAAAATTATGGATTTAAAACTATATAACGTTTAAGCTGAAATCTGTCTCTTTATTGGCTTTCAATGTTGATCACTTTTTAAAGGGGGAGGAGGTATCCTCTGGGTGGTTATTTCCACTTACAGAACAGTTTGAAAGGCTGTTGGTGAAAGGTATATTTCTTCTCTTGCATTTGTCATCACAGCTGTCTAGCGCAGATCTGACCCCCTTCAGAGAACAGGTTTTCTTAGAAATAGTTTTCAGATGTCTGACTTTTTTTTTTGCTATCAGATGACAGACTCAAATTAAGGAAGTAGGGTACATTTATGACCAAGTCTTTTTTTTTTGTTTTGTTGCATGAAAAGAAAACAGCATTTGGTTAGATACACTGTGTACCTGGACAGTTGGTATGTGTCTTGAGGAGAGGACGTGGTAAGTGGGTGCTGGAAAGCACACAGGCCAGTGAGCAGTTGTCTGCAGAAGGAAATTTAATTTTAATGCCAGACTGGGCACAGTCTCCCCTCTGTGGATGTCAAAAGAAAAAGGCTTCTTGGCAGACTTTGCCCCTTCATTAATTTTGACCAAATATTTACTGTGCATCACATGGCATGCCTTACATCCCACTCTTATTTTTCCAGGCCAGGTTTCGAACAGTTTGGGGCGATTTGTGTTCCATTTGGCTGGACTCGGGCCATGCCCCACTCAACAGGCCCATGCTGGTGTCTCTGGGATCTGGCCACATGAGAACCTGGCTCCACTGAGTCTTAACCTTCGCTATGCCTCTGGGAGCCACGTTTCACTTTAATAATACCTTGTATCCACAGCTACAGTGCATGAACCACTGTCACATATATGCATGCACATGCACAAGCTTTCACACATTGGCGGCCCAATGTTATGTGCTCTGTGCTTACCCTTTGACCTAAAGGGCACCAGAAGGATATGTGCCAAGTTTCTGCACTCTGCTTTACCGTTGTACCCTCGTCTGAATGCTGTAACTGGAATTCCCTTTCAACACCCAGCTGTCTGAGATTTGCTTTAGAATGTGTTTGGGCGAACATTTAGAATAGCCTACATAAGGTCATTGGCTCTGCTCTCAGGGACTGTAATACAACACTGGTCCAACAGTAGACCTGTATCAGCCGCTGCCATCAACTAAATAACATTTAAAAAGCATTAGGTGCTTTTTGGCCGTGCCTGCCCTGATTCACTTTGGCTTCTCTTCAGAGCTGTTCTTTTTCTTGGCACCGAGCCCAAATGCCATAGTCCCTGTGGCTGGGCTGTGCCAGCTGAGTGTGCTGGTCCTTCTTCCTCCTCGATGTTCGCCAGCCCCTCCCCTGCCTTCCCTCTACTTCTAGCTCTCTATCCCAGGCTACACTACCACAATATGGTTTAAAAATGAATATCTTTTGCTACGTTTACGCTAGGGTTGGGAATCACCACAGGCATCATTATTGTGATTTTAAACATACTGCAATATATTGCAATTCCCAATTTTAAACATGTCACCAAAATGAAACTTTGTCAACATCTGTTTTATCTAAAAAGATACATTTCTCTGTTTGTTCATCTCACATCTCACATGTATAATAATAGATACCTGGCGTCTGTGTATGGATACAGTATTGCCACGGAAAATATCGCAATACTTATCTGTTAGGTAGGTTTACATAATCAGTAACAATCCCACCTCGTCGTCAGTCCGAGCAAATAAATCCCTGCTCTTACTTTTCGCCGCTGTTGTTCTTTCTCAAAAGTCTTTTCTGTAATTTCAATTTATACATTCATGATTTTCATCTGCAGAGTAACGACAATCTGCTTCCTGTTACCACCGGCACGTGCATGCCCAGTGTATGCCAATGGTCATGTGATATGTGTTGTCAGTTGCGTTAATCTGGACGGAGATTAGCTCTGCTACTGGAGCTAAAACTCTTGTGTGGGCGGAGGTCGTTTTTGTTTCAAAACCTCGCTTAAAAAAATGAAAACATAGTAGTGTAGATGTAGCTCCAGCCCCCGTCATGGCCGCTCACAGGAACGGAATTACTTCAGCCAGTCCAGAGAGTGACACAGAGGATTATTATTATTGTATTGTTATGGACACAGAACTGAGCAGACAGCAGATGTTAAAATCAGTTAAGCACACTGGTTTGTATACATTAACCCTAATGTTTCCATTCCCCTGCAATAATTGCATAATATAGTGTGACTGTTAAACTTATGTTTATAATCCAATGCTTTAAACTAAATAATTGTTTTTCAAAGCACTAAACAAATTGTTTTGCTGAAATACAATGTATTAATCCCGTGAGAATTTTAAGGCTAGCAGTTGATGAAAGAACAAGTCAGCAGTGAGACTCCTGCTGTCCCCTGTTGGGAAATAAATGTACCAGCATATTCAATTACCCCCGCTTCTCCTGTCCTGCTGTAGCAGGGTGCTTTGATGTATCACTGAGAACGCACTGGTCAAACCTCATTAAAAACAGGCAATGCTGGAAAACAAAAACAAGAAGTAATTGCCCACTCACACTCCCTTGTGCTTCTTTTCCGTAATCCCCCCCATGCTCCAAACCTTGACTGTGGCGCATACACAAGCTTCCTAATAGAGGGTCTAAGGCTGGCACATACTAATTACGGCTCTTTTCCCAGGATCTCAGCTCTGCTGAAGGAATGACATCCCTGACACCGGTGTCGGGGTAATTTCATGAGAAATACGGGCCGGGTTTTCTCCTTAGGTCATCTCTGTGAATATGCAGGGTCAACTCGAGGAGGCTGCTCAGAGTCAAACACAGACATTGTGAATAGATAGATGGATGGATGGATGGATGGATGGATGGATGGATGGATAGATAGATACGAGACCCACATCCAGACAGACCGACTCTTTGCTTGCATCTGCCCTGCTCTGTTCAGCTCATCTGCCTGCATGGTTTCCAGAGCCAATTTGACAGGCAGCTTCCTAACAAGCATTCCAGTCTTTCCCACTACAGATTTCCTGCTTGTCTCAGTGAATGGATATAATAAAGCATAGGAGATGCGTTTGTCCTGCAGGAATGAATTCTACCCTCATGGCCTTCTGCAGACTTTGACAGTTTTTATTTGTGTCTAATGACACTCGCTGGGGCTGCTTGGCATCAGGACTAGAGCTACAACTCATCCACAATTGTGTCCCTTGGGTTCTTTTGAAAATTCATTATTGTATAGTATATCTTCCCCTTGTCGTGTCGTTTCACAGTTATGCCCTATGTTTCTGACAATTTATATGAAATTCCTATGCCTGGTTTCTATTGTTAATGAATAAACCATGATTCTTTATATGAAGTTTCCATTCATAACTTGCCTACAAGCTAACCGACGACACAAAGATGGCTTTGTCGTCTTTGGTTGACTTAAGAGGTGTTTCATGAGCATCAGCGCTGCTTTATCATACTTGCGATCGTGCCTGGTGTCTTTCAAATGTGTCAGGCCCGTATTGGGGAATGCCTGGAGCAGAAGTGGAAATACTGCTCCTATTGTCGTAGCTCCAGATGGGGGCCCCAGAGCAAAGGAGCACTCTGCTGGGGCTGTCTCACTCCCGGCCTGGCCCACCAGGGGAGAGTCAGGGATGTGTTTCCCAGCTGACATAGCCAGATTTGGGGCTTTTGTGCTTTAGGCCTAGGGGACCTTTGTATTCGGATCCCATCCTGATGAGCAACAGTGATTATACCACAGCCCTAGAGAGCATATGTTGGTAAGCTGGACGATCAAAGGCAACACCAGTGATAATAATGTGCTGCTGACCGATCTTAATATTTTATTAGTCCATTTACAGAACTGTTAAAAACTGTAGTTTTTTCTTAAATAGTTTTAGGCATTTAATGCTTTTTTATTTAGGCAGAAATAGACAGGAAAGTGTAGAGAGAGGGTGCGGTTACGACTGAACCCTAATGGTACGTACGCACCCTACCCAGTGAGCTACCGGGCCACCCCAACTGGAACATGTTTTGTGGTTTACAAATCATTGGTCTACTTTCCTGTGTATCACACCTTCCTATTGTTTGAAATGAAATTAATTGTGTTGGGAGCCTTACAGAGTGTCAACAGTATGTGGACTTTTTCTGATTACTTCTTTAACCTTGTTCAATGTCTTGGCCTTAATAATAACAAAGGAGCTTTGTGTCATGCTTGCATTACCAGCCACCTTTTACTCAAATATCAAAAGAAGCATTGTAATCATCTGTGAGCATGTGGACTTTGTTTCTATAACAGCAAATACAGCTAAACAATCAAATAATGTAGCTTTGGCTAGCAGTGTTGTGTGTACACTCTCAGGTAGTGTGTTTTGGGTTTGCTTTGATTAAAAAAAGCACACATTTGGACGGTAGTACTATTCTTTTTTTTTTTTGGAAACCGATATCTTCTTCGTTCTCAAGTGCTGCTGTAGCATCAGCGAGGAAACCGTACCCCGTTCTGTTTGGTAAACTGAGACAAAGAGATGAGGAAAGAAAGAGGCCATAAAGATATCCATCATCCCCCTCCATCACCCCACCTCTGGGTCCCCATACACACTCACACACGGGGCTCTAATCCTGCCTCTTAGGAGTGTAAGTGATAGCCTTGTGTAACATTAAAAACAGGAGTGATCTGATGCAACTGGCAAAGTCATTCATGCAGGGCATTCCAGGGTGGGATCCTGATGTTGAAACGAGAGAGATTTGGTTTCCCTTTCCTGTTAATGTCATCTGATCAGCACGAGTGCGGTACCTTACCTTTTCGCTTTGCTTCCGTCTCTCCCTCTGTTTCTCCCTCTTATCTCTGCCCTCTCCGTTATCTTCTCTAATTCAACAGAAAAGGGTGCCTTTTCTTTTGCTTTCAGTCATTTATTGCCAGGTACCGTCCCGAGCAGGCGTGGCTCCAGTCTCCGCCTGGCTGCCCCGAGGGACACGCCCTCTGCTCTTATCTCTGCCATAAATCCCTCTTAAGTCCTCTAATCATAGATTAATGGGACTGTAGATAGGGAGTGCCCTACTGTGCTTGGCCTTCCTTATCATAGACTCATATTCAATATATCTGCCATTGCTCAGCTGGACATCTGATATGGGGTGTGATGACACCTCCCAATTATAGCATCTGTCTTTATAGGATTCTGTGACCTTGATGTTTATGGATGAAATAAAACTTGAACTAAAATATTGCTAATTGCTCACATGATTGCTCATTGCTCACATGTCATCCTAGGCTGGGATTGTTTATACTATAGTGAGAACAGGACTGAATGACACAGCATTGTGAAGTTTGGTTTATCATTCAAGGAAGTAGACACATTATCCCGTCTCCCTACCTCAGGGGACGACAGTGACAACAGATCTAAATTGCTTCCCTGTCCCTCTCCCCTGTGAGTTCTGTGGGGTAAAGGGCAGGTGCCTGGCTCCTTTCCTCCTCCTCATGCTCTACCAAGAGAGGAGCCATGGAAAAGAGCTGTGAGAGACGGAGGCACATTTGCTTTTTAAGCGAGGGAAATCACTGGACCTGAACTTATTACTTCAGCTAGGTGATTGTTTTTGTCTGTTTTTTGGGCCTGCCTTTCTGCTTCTCTCCGTCTTTATGCTGAGAGTGATTAGTAATAAAAATGCAGTACACATGAGGTCGCCTGTGGGGCTACATGAGCTTTTAATTGCAAAGGGCAAACCCGCTGTGTTTAAGGAGTGACCCTGGCTCTGACTGAGCTGACCCTGTCTAGCTGTTTCTTATCCTGAGGCTGCTCAGAGTCTAAGTTGTAGTTTTAGGGTCGCCTTTTATGCTTTCAGTCTGAGTAGTTAGATTGATTACTGCCTCCCAGACATGTACGCTTTGCTGTGCCGCAAACAAGATTTTATTGCATTTTGTTGTATTTGACATCTTGGCTATTTAATATGACAGTAAATGTTCTCATTAAAATTCTTCCATTACTAACTGTGGCATTATGTAATCATACACAATCAATAGTGCAGCTATAGTGTCAATAGTATGGGAAGTAGTAGTCAAATCAGCCA
Source organism: Perca flavescens (assembly GCF_004354835.1). NCBI lineage: Eukaryota > Metazoa > Chordata > Actinopteri > Perciformes > Percidae > Perca > Perca flavescens. The sequence continues at coordinate 1,509,933 of NC_041333.1, forward strand.
TTATAAAAACCACAAGTTAATAAAACAATCTAAACTTAAATAATGTTTCCCCCTTTCTTACTGAGATATAGGCTATACACAGTACCAGTCAAAGGTACTGTGTTCACTTAAATTGGTACTGTATGTAGTTAAGTATTACTTAGATTTGTATCCATTTATTATCATATGTGTAGTCCATTAATCTATTCCTTGCAATGCAGACTTACAGCGACAGAGTGCACATATGGATGAAAGAGAGAAAAGTAAGTCATAGTAACTAAACTTTATTTAAAAGTGCCTTTCAAAGCCAGGGTTACAAGGTGCTGTATAGTGCATCATTGAACAAAAATAGAAAGTTAAGCGGGAGATAATATTATAAAAACAAACGAAAACACAATAAAATGAGCGTACGTATGGACAGAAATGGAGATGTAAGAAATCAACTTTCTTTGATCATGAAGCCTAATACTAGAGGTCGACCGGTAGTGGATTTTACCGATACCGATAGCTAGGTTGGGCCGTATTTGCCGATAACCGATTAATCGACCGATAGTATTTAGAATTGATACACCCACAGCAATGCTACACAAGCATGTGTGTTGTCTAAAACAGTTCTCCTACGTATTTGGAGTCATCCAGTGCAAAAATAAACATAATGAGCATTATAATTCATATAAAGGACAAACTATTTACATTTCTTCAAAAAAGGCCCAAATGTATGCCAAATCTCAAAACAGTGACGCCATTCTTCTCTGTAGAACGGTTTAGAACGGTAACAGACGATCTCTGACCTGGAGGGATCTATCTTTCCCACTATATACTCTCTGTGTGACGGACCTGCCTTCCCATTGGTTGAAAACATAAACAAAGGCATCATGGGAGATTCCCTTGTCGGTAGCACGGAGTTAGCGGCAGAAATGACCGAAAACATGATGAATTATGGACATCAAGTGGATAAATCTTGGATGTAACAGTTTGGATTTAATGCTCAACTACCCCAAAAAAAGGCACAAGTTCCAGGCTGGATAGAAAATCACCTGTAAAGGCTAGAAAGACACCAAAGACACCCCCGTGACGGCTAATTTGTTAGCTTTTAGCTGCAGCAATCAGTAAGTCTCTACGTTTAACTGTTATTAAATTATCTAAATATGAATCAGAGGTGCTGTTTGGGATCGTGGACGATCCATTTGGGTCGGACTTGCGTTCATTTTTGTCAGTGTTTTAACCGCTTGAGGTTAGTTAGCCTACTACTAATATTTAGCGTCATCTCAGCCTCAAAAGCAAACAAACATACTGTGCTGTTCTTTCTCTACTAATGCAGCATCTATTCAACAAATTAATAACTTTATAATGATATGACAAAATATACTGTATACATACCTTTTTGCTGTCGATGCTTTAAACGCACATCTGATGTCAGCCTTCTCCGCACAGCGTGTGCTCTCCGTGCAGCGCGAAGTAACACGTGTCGGAAATAAACAACACGAGGCATCAGTGATAGTTTTTATTTCGCCTCTAGAGGAGCTATTGTAATGCATGATGCCAGCAGAGCCTTCTCAGCTCTGTGTACTGTGGAATGAATGACAGCGTGCGCTTCTCAGCCGCTCCAGCAACGGACGCAACCTGAAAAAACTATCGGCATGGATTTTTGCCGATAACGATAGTTCCACCAATCAACTATCGGTGCCGATTAATCGGCAAAACCGATGAATCAGTCGACCTGTACCTAATACAACTCTGTATCATTCTCTGGCTCATCAGTGAAGTGTATGGGCTACACAGCGGTCTGGTGTCTTTGCTAACGACTAGTGACAAACAACTGACAGCTGTCTCATATGAACAGGTCCAGCACTGTGTTATATTCTTTTCTCCTGTATAAAGTGACTGTATTCTCACTGCGCTGCATTTTTCGCGAACTCCGATAACATCTACAATTACATCTTTCTCGCCTGCATCCAGGCGCTGCCTCACTCCCTCTTCCTCTCCTTGCACTTCTCATGCATCAGTTCAGCATTCTTGCCTGTGGAGTGGCTGTGGCTGCTATGTCCAACAGTGTATTGGTTTTTTTGCCGTCTGTAAAAAAATTCTAAAACTCTATAATTATTTTTCCGGGTCATTTAAATGAATACAAAAATATTATTGTTGATATATAGTATGATCTCATGCTGTTGTACAGTGGTGGAATGTAACTAAGTAAATTTACTCAAGTACTGTACTTAAGTACAAATTTGTTCTCTTTTCATGCCACTTTCTACTTCTACTCTGCTACATTTCAGAGAAAAATATTGTACTTTTTACTCCACTACATTCATCTGACAGCTTTAGTTACTTTACAGATTAAGATTTTTTTAATTATAAATCAAACTACCCAACAATATACATGTCTATAGGTCAAGCTGAAATGATTAGCCGATTAAACACTTTGATTGACAGAACTGTTTCGATATTTTCCAGTCTCATTGAATACTTTTACTTTTAATACTTTAAGTAGCTACATTTTCCTGATGATACATACTTTTGCTTAAGTAATATTTTAATGCAGGACTTTTACTTGTAACAGAGTATTTTCTACAGTGTGGTATTAATCATTTTACTTAAGTAAAGGATCTGTATACTTCTTCCACCACTGCTGTTATATTGACAAATCTGATGGAGTTTACCACAATGATTGCCCCTGTTCATTCTGTTATGCTCTATTTGTATGATCAGTAGCAGTCTATCTCTTATGCATATTATTTCGTTGTCAGATTGAGGAAGCAGGCTTATCTCGTGGAATATAGATTCACAGTTCATCCACTCCTGTTGCAGGGTGAAAATCCAGTTCAGCCCCAAGACACAGATGAATCGATATGAGGTGGTAGCCATAATGTTAATATACAATGTATGCCTAGTAATCTAATGGACAGCCCAGTGACCTTGGCTTCTCGAGAACCATCACAAATCCCGTGATCATGCCCTGTCTATCAATGATTGGATTGGGGAAACAGCCTGGATTTTAGTGTGGGCAAATACCCCGGAGGTCTTCATAAGTCCTAGGATGCATACAGATACTGTGTGGGTACTCATGGGTCAGTTTCTGGGTCTGGACCCTTGTGGGGGCTACGCGGATGGGTCTGTTCAATTCAGTGTGCCTATTGTTGCTGTTGGGCTCCCATGGTTTCTTGTTCATTACTGAGATTGCTTTTAGCATTGAGCGCAAAGATACAAAGAATTGTAGTTTTTTTTAATTACCTCCACAGCAAGCACCAGCTCCCTCAAGCATAGTTTTGTGTGTGTGTGTGTGTGTGTGTGTGTGTGTGTGTGTGTGTGTGTGTGTGTGTGTGTGTGTGTGTGTGTGAGAATAAATGAGAGAAAAGAAACACCAAGCGCTTCAGCATCAAGTGCGAGGGTTAAGGGAGAAGCAGAATCTTGCCTCAGGCACCAATCGATCAGATCCTTGCAGTAGAAGTCCCAGCTTCCCTTTGGTGAGGCTGTGTATTGCATTAGCTCATCTCACATTTTCTGACTGCGAGTGAAGAAGGGGGGTGGAGAGGGGGATAGAAAGTAGGAGAGAGGGCGGTTGAAAGCGGCAGAGGAGAAGGAAGGGCAGTGCTTTGAAATAAAGGGAGGGTTAGACGACTCGAAGCGAAGCGAGAACGAGACGCTGAGCAGCGTGGTTCAGCAGTGAATTGTGCACTCTGCTCCTCTCTTGTTTCTGGCTCAGATTTGGTCCTAGGAGTGTGCTGTAGAGAAGGAGTAAAGTTAGCATTTTGGCCATATTCTAAAATTATGCACCTGTAGAGGAGGATGTGGGAGTGTTTGTGCCATGACAGAATAATCCTTTACACCTCTGTGTCTTTTTCCCCTGCTGAGGGGTAATGGAGCTGAAGTAACTGGGGTCATTCAAAGTGTCTGTGGGGATCAGTACAACACACACACACACACACACATGCACACACATGTACACACGTGCACACACATGCACACAATGAATTCAATCAGGAACAAGGAAAGCATAATAGCATTCTGTAACTGATACATTGTCGCACCCACTCACTGCTCAAAACACCCACCCACACATACTTAGGAATTACACACAAAACACTTAAATGTGTTTAAAAGTTAAATATGAACTACTGAATATGTGTTGCTTATTCTTACCAACTTCCCTGTAACAGGATACTGTAACTTACTGTATTGGATTCTCAGTCTGCATCTTAATCATGCAGATCGGGTTAATCATCTACAGTAAACAGCCGCTGATCAAACACAGCACTGCCTGCTGCACAGCTCCCTCCCAGCGGGCCACATCTAAATAGTTAATGGTCCTCCCATAAAACTCCAAACTTCAGACCCTTTCAAATTAGAGAGGAGCTATCTAAATCAGGAATGGAATGGGCAGAGCAGATAGCGCGGAGCTCTTTAATAAAACATATTAGCCTGACTTGTCTGGTGAAGAGTGGTAGTAGTGGTGCAGTCGCTGTGGTGGTAATGGGCCTGCATATGCTAGCATAGCGAGGCGTGTTAGCTCAGCTCTTTGCTCCAGTTTGCTGTCCGACCAAAGGGTGCGCCTCATTAGCATATGGTCTGTAGGTTCAAAAGCTTGGGACGGGAACAGGTTACAAATGGAGGTTAATAATCTCAGTAGTTCTTCAGCTAGCTCCAATAGCCAGGAAGCACAGACATGTATTTTTTTAATTAACTTTATTCAGCGTCAGACTAATTCATTCTTGCTAAAGGCTTGATATGCCACTGTCTCTAATTCTCCATCTGTTCCTTTCGGTCTCTCAGAAATGCTTTAATCTCTACAGATGTGTTTTTCATACGCATGGAGTGTCTATAGAATGACATGCTGAATTACAGGGATTTCTGTGAGAGACGTCTTATTTGTTGTTTTGACACTAAATAATGAATCATCAACTGATTGGTGTTAGTCTAATTGCTCTAAATATAGTTTATGTTACTTGCACATTGTGAATACAGTGTTCTGTCCATTGAACTGCATCATTTCATTGTTTTCAACTAAAGGCTATCTGAAAATAAATGCTTATATGAATAAATAACCAGTGGCCTCACTTATTATGGCTTATTAAATTATGGCATATTGGCTTTTTGTGATATTTTTTCCACTATCATTGCAGCACATTGCAGCAATACACAACCACTGCAGTTTGTCACCAATAGTTTTAAGGCTCTGACACACCAACCTGACGGCCGACTGATCAGTCGGCTCCCAGAGGTCCAAAAAGTGCCTAAGAAGACACCGAAGCGACGCCGACTTGAGCCTACGTTCTGCGTGTGCGCGAGACGTAATACGTCTCCATAACAGCAGGCGGCGCTAATCTGTATTGTTGCCCAAAAAATGAAAACCAGAAATGACGAACGTGTCACGTGGGTCTGGCTTCTCCAGCCGATAGTAATGGCGGCTTGTTCGAAATACGATTTCATATTTTACGAAAATAGTTCACTGAAATGTGTTTCTGAAAACATTTTAAGAGAGAAATAGGCCAGACAGTTGCTGAATCTGTCTTCATCTCAGATCGACCAAGGTCAGTTTAAAAGATTTTCGTCAGATTTTGAGAGGCGTCCGTCACTCATTCTGCTCGCCATTTCCGTGTTAGCGCCCCATTAATCAGATTGGTCATTGAGTCCGACTGCCCACCCTCCGACCCAGCAAGTCAGGTCGGCCAAAATGAAGGCCCATGGCCCCTCCGACTGACGGCACGGAACACACCAAACAGACTCGAGTCACCGACCTCGCCAGACTGTCTGACGGCCGATTATCGGGTTGGTGTGTCAGGGCCTTCAGAAAACACGTGCAGGACATAGACCAGGAACTCTGTCCCAAAGAAGAAGCTAACACAAGGTCTCATGGGAAAACGCAGTGTTCATTTAAAAGCAACAGGTGTCGAAGATGCATGCCCACATTAAAAAAAAAAATAAATAAAAATAAATCTATATATATTTTTATATAAGAAAGTCTGCCCTGTTATAAATGTAAGTTTAGAAATTACTTGGAAGGACTCATAATCATGATGTCCTTCATTGGGATACTGGATTAATTATATTTCATTGACCACACTACGCATTTGCGTTGAAGTGATTAATCTTTCCACAGAGCTGTCACTGATTATGCTGACTTTACTTAAAATATATGGCGACCACAAGAAGATGCCTTCTCAGCACCAGATTTGTAGGGTAAAGGGGGATGGGCAGAGGGCACATAAATGAGGCAGTGTGGCAAGTTCACCGGATGGTGGGTAAATTAATTGGCGGCCTGTGCCTCCAATTAGACCAGACTCTTTTTAATTGGTCCTGAATAGGCTCCAAAGGCCTATGCTGGGAGATATGGCGAGTGGGGAAAAAACTCTCTCTCTCACCCTCAGACACACACACACACACACACACACACACACACACACACACATACTCACATACTATTGTGTGCACAAAATGCATTCACAGCCATCAAGTCCCACCCTTCAGGAATTGACAACAGGAAGCTAATTTGCATGTAAAGCAGGTTTGATAGCTACAGCTGACTGGTCGGAGAGCAATAGTAATGGCCTGAGATAGCACTGGGGTGTTAACCCCCTTGGCACTGCTGTTGGCACTGCTGTTGGCGGCTGTGTCTTTCTTCAATAGTGTAATCTCTATTCCTGCTCCTTCTTTGTCCCTAAGATATGCGCTGCATCTATATCTTATCTTTTATCTTTTAATTTCCTTTTACCTTCAAGGTGTGTCATATTCTTGTTTACTGTTGCCTTCTTTTTCTTTGTTGCTCTTTGATCTAAGACATGACAGTCACATAGCTGGAGCAGTGCTAAGCATTACTAAAGGAGCTGTTACTGTAATTAAAGGGAGACTTTGCTCACAGATTGGTAGTTTATTTGGTCTTACCTGCATCAGCAGTACCTGTCATTGTACCTCAAAGAATATGTTCCACTACTTTGAAATGATATCTGTAGGTAAATGTGACCTACATATATCACTATATATTGTGGAGGTTTAAAGACGCATACTTGTTGAACGTGAATATTGTCAAGGTGATCGTTGAGCTGATCAAAAAGCACAAAAGGTTGACATTCTCACCTTACAGTCAATAATTACAACATGAATATAAATACAGTTAGAACTCTTGAGAATTGAATGGATTGCTAACACTGTATGGTAAAACGATTTCTGCTAGGTATTTCAGAGAAGCCTGCTATGCTAATTACATATTTCCGGAGGAAGGTATAGTTGCCTTTAAAACTGTCCCATTGAGTTTACTCCAACAGGCCTGTCGGCCTTATGTTTTATTATTTTATATTTCAATATAACAGTTAAATAAGGGCTTTAAAATCAATTCAAGTGTATAAATCCTCGCAAATGTAAACTTTCATTTTTGTCATTTCTTCTAAGGATCCCGTCTGCGCCAAGAGGACTCCCCACCCCGGATTGTGGAGCACCCCTCTGACCTGATTGTCTCCAAAGGGGAGCCCGCCACTCTCAACTGTAAAGCGGAGGGGCGGCCAACCCCGACAGTGGAGTGGTACAAGGATGGAGAGCGGGTGGAAACGGACAGGGACAATCCCCGTTCTCAGCGCATGCTGCTGCCCAGTGGCTCCCTCTTCTTTCTACGCATTGTCCATGGACGACGGAGCAAGCCGGACGAAGGTTCCTATGTCTGCGTGGCCCGCAACTACCTGGGAGAGGCAGTAAGCCACAACGCCTCGCTGGAAGTAGCCAGTAAGTGCAGCATGTCTTCCTATTTCTTCTTCGCCTCCAGTGTGGGTGTGAATGGAAGAGTTTGGGTTTAGTTGAAGCTGAATAGCAGGCTCCAGTTTCCTTCAGTGTTTCTGTGCTCAATGTGTTCATTGAGTTGGATAATCTCTCAGGAGATGGGCAGGATGTGTTTGGCCCAGCGATCTCCATAGGCCTGCGGAGTCTTGGGGGAGAAGTGGCCTGATCATTCCAGGGTGAGTGCTTCTCTAAAGGGCCCATGGTAGGTGGTCAGGAGCTTCAATGGGAACAAAGCCCTTTCTGTTTTAGCCCTTCTTCTGCTTTTTGTCAGAGAGATAGGTATGAGGTTTTATATCTAAAGGAATGCAATCATTGCATCTGTGTTTAGTCATCTTTTAATGAAGAGATTCCCCATCCATTTCATTAAAGTATCAGAGATTCCCTTTATTGTCTGCCACACTCGTGCAACAACAGGCTAGCTTTGATGTAAATTGGATTTAAACATCTTGGTGGTCAATAAGCAGGCTTGGACACATATTAGATGGGAGTATATTTGGCAGTCAGTGGGTATCCAATGTAGGATGAGAAAATAATCTTTCTAAACCATTTAGTCTTTTTGTGAGTGGTGACCAGTGTTGACAATTTGTTCCCATGATTCTTTAAAATGCTGCTTTCGTTGGCTGAGGTCAGCTCTTCAGATATATTATCTCTTTACTCTCTTGACTGGCGGAGAGTGAAGGCTGAAGAGGAGAGCTCAGATATCAACCGCTCCTCTAGCATGCCCAGAGGCTGTCACCAACCCGCTCACTGTAATCTAATCAAGATGGGAAAGAAAGAATTGTGTGTTTGAATGTGTACGTGTGTGAGTGAATGTGGAGTATGGGGGGTTGTGGGGCTGGGCATGGGCTCTCTGCTTTTTGAGGGTTAGGGTCTTGGGTATGAGGTGTCAGTCAGATAGAGTAGGACTGCCTGCTGTGCATTTAAGCTGTATGAGTAGGATCTCTGGAGGGTACAGATGGGACAAACTGCTCTGCTCTTAAGGCTGTTTTCGTTATATTCATCTTCAATGTCCGCAAAGTGAAATGTCATCAGCAAAAGCATCAGATACCTTAACAGGCTTCTTGATAATACACTGGGTTTTATGGTGTAATCCATGAGCTCTGTTTATTTTAGAGTGGAAGTCTCCCTTCAGGTGATCAGAGAGGAGATGCAGTGCAGAGTGGTGGTCCAGATAGTGTCCTGTCCTCATATGTCGTGCAATATCTAATGCCAGCCAAGCTTGTCAACTTAAAAATCAAACATCTACACAGTTTAAATGCAATAATCCAAACTACTTTACAGGCAGAATATTAACATGAAATATGATTAGTAGAGAAATACAAGAGAACTCAAATGTTTCCACAGGTCAGAATGCTAAACACATTTCCCCCAGAAGTAGATAATATAGAGTGTTTATTTCAGAGATGGGTTTTTCAAGTAGAAAAACCAGACACTTGGCAGGAGCGGAGTACCATTGGCTCAGTCTCAAGTTTGGGCTGCTTATTCTGTATAAGGTTCAAACAGACCCATAATGACAAGCCACTGTGCCCCAGCCCTCTCTCTCCTTCTCGCTTAGTTGGTGTCTCTCACTCCCCTTTCTGCAGATCATGCTTAACTACATATAATTATGTTGTTGGAGCAACCGGGATGGAACCCTGCCGAAGCGAAAACGGCCGTAGAAAAAGAAAAAAGTTCAGAAACACTGAGTTGTCTTTACAAGGCTTCATTTAAACTCCACAGTGAAGAAACTACAAGCTATAAATCTGGCTCATGAGGGTGTATTAGAAAGTTTCAGACCATTTTGGATTCTTTGTTGTCGTTAAAGATGCTTGTCGTAGCTTAACTGTTAAGAGTTGAACATTGTAGACGGGACGTTTTACCCAGACTCGGACGGAAAAACCAGGCTTTAATTTCCAATAAACTCCAAAGAAGGAAATGGTGGTTTAATTGTGTTTACTTTGCCTAGCCCTCCCCCTTCTAACGTTTTTACTTTAAAAGCTAAAAACACAACTTTTTGGAGATGTTATTCCAAGAGCCTGGCTTTTACAGTTTCTCTTACTCACCAGCGATTGTTAACATAATCCAAGTTTCAACAAGTCCTGTTTTGCCAGTCTAGGAGAGCTAACCCAGTTTGTTTGGTTTATCATTAACCACATGTACAGTACAGCCCACAATCTCTCTATCTCAGCCTCTTAACCCAAAGCCTGGGCTAATGCATTTACCATGAATCCTGTTTGCCTTGTGTATTCAAACAAGCTTAAGATAGGATTCTTTTCCTATTATGTGATTGTTGTCTTTGTATTAGAGATGTCGACATCAAATAATGAACTTCCTTTGTGCTCCACGACCACAGAAAATAAAGAACTAACAGTAAGGCCACACTGAAATTTTTCCTTCATTGTTACTAAAAGGTATTTGAAACATTGTGATTCTGTTTACATAAGCTGTGCATCTTATAAAGCTATTCCTGCTTTCGCCAAACACTTAAAAAAAAACAAAAATCTGTAAGATAATTTAAGAGTAATAGAAAGTATGCTCATTTTTATTTAGCAATTACTGATACACAGTACAGTATGTGTGCAGTATACTGTAAACCCTGTGACATGTCACAGTAATGCCTTTACCCAGCGCTGTGCAGGAGGCCCTGAGAGGCTCTATGAATAGCTTGTTTCCCTTATTCTGGATGCAGAGATAGTAAAGTGAGGTAATGGACGGCACACTGCTCCACTTGAGCAGGCGATAACCTCAGGGCCTGCTGTCTAGTGGCCTGGCTGCTTGCACAGTACTGACCGCACAGGGTTGGCTGTAGGCCTTCTATCCACACACAGACTCCTCTCTCCAGAGGCAGAGTTTACTTTTTATAGCCACTAACAACAGAAGCGAAGGGGTGTTTACTTGAATTTGGCCCATTGCATATAACTCTAGTCAGCCAAGTTTATCTGAGAATCTCATTGATCTTGATGCTTTTGAGAAATCTCTGTCACCATGTGCAGCCAGCTGGCTTTGCCGGCTCTCTGGTAACTGGGGGGAAGGTCAGGGTTTCGGATGTGTTGAACGAGGCAGGGTTCATCCTGACAGATTTGGGGTCATCTGCAGAGTGGAGGACAGTTGGCTGGCATGCAGCAGTCTAAAGGCAGCATGGCCACCACCCACTGATCTGAGTACCCGCCTCCCTCTTGCAGGAAACCCCTTGTACTACATCTGTTGGCTCTCAAAGACTTGGGGTCCTCATGTTGTCCCCTTCTGCACAGCCCCCACCTCAAACTAAACCCCTCCTCATGACACATAACATCTGAATTTGCTCTATCTCACATTTCTTTCTCCTCTTCCCCTCACCCATCTCTCCTCTTTACTCCTTTTATTTCTGCACTGCTACCCACTGAAATGGAAACAACACCACTGAAACAGCTTCTTTCACTACCTGGTTCCACAGTTATTATTTATTTGTCATGGTGTTTGCCTTTCATTAACTTATTACAAGAGTCACAATACAGTGCATCAGCTCTCTGTTTTTGAATTGCATGGACTTGCTCTTGTCTTTCCCTCTTCTTCCATCTTTCTTATTTTTGGGTACCATATGGACTCTTTTTAACCTCCTGTTTCTGCTTGGCAACCGGGAGCTACAAACATAAAATGAGACTGAGTTGAAGAGAATGAAAAAGTGAGTGAAGTAGAGAAAAAGAAAGAGCAGAGAAGGAGGGAGCGAGAGCAGGAGGAGAAAAAAAACAGGACAGCTAACCCCAGCAGAAGCAGCAGTGAGTGTGCTGCCAGGGGACTGGAGGCAGAGTGTGTTACAGCTCTGTGGCAGTTATTTGTCTCAGCGAGGTTGAGAGCAAATTGGTGCAAACGGCACAGCCAGGGTCTGCTTCATGAGTCAACATGCAGCTGAGGCGTGGGCTCCACACCACAGACTCTCCTTGGCCTCCACTCCAATCTGTTTTATGTTGGAATGCAGACCCCTTCTCCACAATCTCAAAGCTGTGTGTGTGTGTGTGTGTGTGTGTGTGTGTGTGTGTGTGTGTGTGTGTGTGTGTGTGTGTGTGTGTGTGTGTGTGTGTGAACTCTGCCTTGCTAAGAAAACTCCTACCAGTGTAAAAAGTTTTGCATTGGCTTTAAAACAAATCCCTGTACATTCATTTAATACATTTTTTTTTTCTTGTTCTAAATAGTTGCTGCGTGTGTTCCTACAGTTCAAGGCTATTCCAGTGCTGTTAATCTAGAAATTACAGCACATGGGAAACAACTGCCCCCCCCAGCAGATAACTGTCAGCTTAGTCTTTGTGAAACCTCTGCAGGGAAGATATGTTCCACACATGCATTTCAATTAGTCTTCTATTAATCCATATAAATGCAGAGAGCCATTTTTATCATGCATGTTGCGTGTGATCTGTTGAACCGAGCATATTTAGCTCTTCAGGGTGTTTGCATAAATCAATGTAATCCATGTTATTAAACCTGCAGCATCTATGTGCTGTGTTTGGTCGATACCTAAATGCCATTTTCAGCAGAGAATTTCTGTGATGCACAACAGAGGTCGGCATTCCAAAAATGTGTGGTGCCTCTGATGGCATGCTGTACTTGTTAGTGACCAGGATACGTACCTTAAAACTATGCCCATTGTGTGAGACACATCCTGGTAGATATCAGCTGACATAATTTGCCCAAAACGCACTTGTCACTCTGCAGTGACAGCACCCTGGAGTGAAGAGAAAAAGGATGCTCATGTCTCTTTCAGTCATGTAAAAATGTGTCAAATGTCACACCGATTTTGGGACTTGTAGAGCTCGGTTTGCACAAACACACAAGGAAAACCTCGCCCACACATCGCCCTCCCCCACAAAACCTAATACTGCTGGCTAGATGCGAGGCCATGAGCTCAAAATGCTCACCGCGGGAAATGGTGCAGTGGAGCAGCGGATAAGAGTTTTAGCTGCTTTGTGTTGTTTTACAGCAAACACTGGCACAGAGCCTGAAGAGAACACACATCCTGCAGAGTGAGGAAAAGTGGTCTGAATGGATTGGTTAATATCAGAATGAAGCCTTCAATAGAACGAGATTGGGTGAGGGACTACTTGCTGTGTTTGGGGAGTGCGTGAATTATGTGTATGTGTTTGATTCCATCAAGCTGTCAGTGTGTCTACACTGGTCTAGTGAACAATGTCTAGAGTGTTGTGTGAAGGAGTCTGTACATGAGCTAAGGCAGGTGTACAGTCATGGGTAAAGGAGCCTGCCCAAAGTCCCATCAATCACTCCATGCTCCACCCGTCTCTGACAGCCTACTGGGCTAGGGAAGAAGAGGGAGACACGGCCCCCAAAAGTACCAGAACCCCTTTTATCTCTCCTTCTGTCTCTTTTCTTCCTACAGAAAAAAAAACAGGATGAAGACAACCCTGGGCACAGTTTGAGATTTTGAGAAGAAAATCCAAATTAACAGAGCAAGAAATAATTCCATGTGATTCCCGGTGATCCCCACTCTGTATCTTATCTTCTGCATTATCAGATTGTCACGGTTGGAATTTAGGAGGAAATTGCACCACAAAGCAATAAATACAGAGACTTGGTGAATGAGGTACTTTTTAATGGCAACATAAAATACTTCTTCAGAAGGCTTAGCTTTGAGTTTAAAGTCCCTTTAGTGTGACAGATATTTGCTTGTTTGATCTCTCTCTCTCTAAGATAATGATAAAGAATGAAATGCATTAGATGTGCTGAACAAGGCTGTTTCACACTGACATCCTCTCTGTTTTTGCCTTCTTGGATCTCTGTGTGCATTCATGTAGGAAATGGCTTGTCTCTTCAAACCAGGAAAGGAATGCTGACTTATGGAGCCCACTTTAAGCACTTTCCTCTGTTTCTGTGGAGTTTTTTTGCAGTCCATCCATTTACACCCGATGACATTGCCCAGATATCTGGGGCAGTAGTCGAGCCACAGCACAGCTTTCTGTCCTGGTGTCTGGACACTTCCCTAAACTCTTGTGCGTCAGAGCTTTTCTCTCTGGTCGCCAGAGTGACTCTGTTCATCTCTATGTAATCCTTGCCTCTGGCTTTAGCTCAGAACAAATCATGGGTAGGATGGGTGCAGGCTCCCAGGATAGTGAAGTATGATATTAACATTATGAAGTGCTAGTCTGGAGCAGATAAGATACAGTATGTGAGCTCTTGAGTTCAGTGCTCCTGCACTTCCACTCAGGAGGACCGCTGATAGCAAAGGGCCTTCACTTCCTCTCCTCTTAAAAACCATCTACGTTGTTTGTGTGTGTGTGTGTGTGTGTGTGTGTGTGTGTGTGTGCACTTAAGTGTTTTTTTTTATGTGCATCTTTTTATCAACATGTTTCCATATTTGTCTGAGGTGTGTCTTTTGCTCTGCTCTATATGTGATAAATGTTCTTGGTGGTAAGCTGTGTGTCAGTGCTTGTGAGAACCAGATGAATGTATGCTGCTGCTGACTCTAATCTCCACTTCTTCTGCGGAGACCTGGGTATTACTCTTGTTGTGAGGTGTAATCTCCTCTTGGTTCTGAGCCTCTCCTGTGGCCAGAGAGGCTGTACATACAGTATGTGTGTTTATGTGTCTGTGAAGTATGTGTGTGCGTTTGTGCTTTCGTTCTGGTGTCTGGTCATATGACGAGGTGTTCTGCTCTGTGGACATTGCTCTGGTTATTAAACCTGGTTTAAGCCCTCACTTGAAACCTCCTATCATGCTCCTCGATCCGAGACGATGGAGTTATGGAGGATTAGGGGGTTTGGAGACTGGAACTACAGGGATTTTCAGACAACATTTTGGCTAAGTTAGAAACATGTGCACAAGGGGCACACTCAAGGTGAGCCTGGGCCAACCTTGTGATGGCCTGTTTTTTTTTTAAACTTTTTTTCTTGGTTTCACTGTTTACTCCCAGGAGACAGACCGCCAATTCACCACCTATTAATAGTTTTTCAGCTATCCTCGAACTCTCAGCAGAGTGCACGCATCTAGCTGTGAACTTTTGGTTAAAGTACCGCAAGGGTGCAAAACAAGACCAGTGGAATATCAGGCACGTACTTGACAAGCTTGCTCCAAAATACTGAGTCTCATTTGCTTTTGCAAAGTGAAAGAAAACAAGGTATGGTCTTTTTTATAAGCATATTAAACAACATATATCTGTATATTGGCACAATCACATTTTAGGTTTTGGATATTTAGGTGAAATTGTCAATGAACTTTGGCATTAGTCATGTAAGTATATGGCACACAGGTTTGTTTTATCCCTGACCCGTGTAATTTGTGGAGGCAGAGCTTTAGTTGTCTAACAGCAGCCATAGGAAGACTGTTCCTGTTTCTGCTCAGGTTCAATAATAATAATAATACATTTATTTTTATAGCGCTTTTCTAGACACTCAAAGACGCTTTCAATGAAACTGGTGTCTGTGCCAACCTTGTGCTATATCAGCCATTATCTGATGTATCCTTCCTTTGCAACATGTTATCTCCTGTTTTCCTCTCCTCTCCTTTCTATTCCTATTACTCCCTCTGCCTATTCCCTCTGTGCTGCTTTCCCTCACTCCCCAGTCTCCTGGAAAGAGAAGAGAGACAGGCTTTATTTCCAAGGCCTTAGCAAAGGAGAAGGGACAGGAAACCGGGGAAGGGGGGGCATCTGAAACTTTATCAGAGTTGTAGCATGTTGCTGCGCCTGGAGTAAGACGGGCAGGTCAGGCAAGCAGTAGAGCCAAACACTGATAATGATCTGCCTCGTGCTGTCTGACTACAAATGAAATGCAGTCTACTTGCTGCTGACTGTGGATAGTCACAGCCCTGCCATCAGTCAATGACAAACACAAACAGGGGAAACATGATGGCATCCGATTGTCATCTAATTGTCCTTGGTTGCTGTGGCAGCTAATCTGATCATTAAAGCAACAATTGGGAGAAAATGAGTTTCTCCTTGCCATGTCATAGACACAAGAGTGCGTTCTGAAATAGGGCCGGTATGAGTGAGAGCCGTTGCTCATTATCACGGTGTAGCTCTTATGCAAGCTCTCTGTTATTCTAACCTCTCTGTAATGCTAGCAATTCTTTTCTAAGCCCCAGATATTCAGCATACTGGCTCTCACGTTACAAATGAAGGGATTGACTCCATTACCGCAGTAATGATGCACTAATGACAAAGGACATAAAAATAAGTATGTGACCAGTGAAAGCAACAAACTAACCCTGAACATCATTGAAAGTATACAGGTCATATCTGAAAGAGTTAGATTGACTTGTTTAAACATCTGTCTCATCTTATTTACATGGAGAATGTTGTTTACACACCTCAGGCTTAACTACACGTGCTGCGGGCGAACATAATCATCCTCAATGGAGTGTACGTAAACATATATATAACATAATAGTCTAATTAGGGCCATAAGGATGAGGGCAGCCTGACTGAGTGATGAATACAACAGATACACCCTCACCTCTTCTTTGTGCCTGCTTGACCTTTCTGAACAGGGTGTGGCAAGGAAACAAAAGGCTCTCCATGTAACCATATACTGCAAAGAGTTGGATAAAAGAGAGACAGGGGGACATCATGTGTAAAAGGAGAGAAGTGGAGAGGATCCATTCAAAATTCAAACAGTAGTCAGTTGCTGTGGGTAAGTTTGAAATAGTTGACATATGACTCAGTGAGGCCCGGTATTGAATGACCATAGTGCTGCTGATAGGCTCGGGGGTGACATTTCTATTCTCCTTCCAGATCTCTCTCTCTCTCTCTCTCTCTCTCTCTCTTTTCTCCGCCTTGCACTAGTATCAGATTCTAATCTGTCAGTGGTGCCTCAGCTCCATTTAGCCGATTGGCTCCCATCTGATGGATGGGATAGAATAGCCCTTCAGTGACCTGGTGGGATAAAGCTAGTCCTTTTCCCAGTGTTCTTCACTTCCTTAAAAATAGCTTCAGGTTTGGCACTCACCTGTGCCAGTTTTCAACACATATTTAAACAGTATCCCTTTCTTGTACTTGTCGTGCAGTGTTACTCACTCATAAAAGGTACTGCACAACTCCCCTGTTTCCCTACAATAGGGTTGGGTACCAAAACCTGGTGCCAATATGGTTCTTCTAAACGACCGGTATCTACCGGAACAAATGACAACGCAGATTTTGGTGCCACTTAAATGCCTGCGCAGCTGTCTGGTGCTTCTAAATGGACAGGCAACTGAAGCATGATTGCACGTGATGCTAGTTAACATTACACTTGGCAGCAGATAACGTTAGCCTACCGTTAGCTGATAGCTGGCTTAAACACGGTTAAAATGCTGAAAGATAAACGATCTAACGTGTGGCTATATTTTACTTGAATTCCAGGATTTCCTCGGATTTCAACACTGGGACGTACAACAGTCTGCAGCTGGTGCTTTCAATTGCACCTCATAACCTCATGGTGCATTCAAGTGCAATTCGAGAAACTCAAACTGTTGTTAAGTACCCTTCTTACATCTTGTTGGTTGTAGTTTAACAGCAATTGACTGTGAAATAGTGAAATAAGGTATTGTTATTACATTTTAAATGCATTATTTAAATTTGACCAGATGGCCATAGCAAAAAACAAGTCGTTCTTAATGTCGCCAACTGGTGTTTTGTGATCTTCTTTTATCTTTAGAGTATCGGTTCAGGCACTATTTGAAAAGTATCGCTTTAGCACCGGTATCGGAAGAAACCCAAATGATACCCAACCCCAGTGGTAGCAGTTGATCTCTGGACCTGGCCTTTGCGTCCAGTCTCGTTTTTCCTTGCCAATGGGATTAGTGGAGAGTGCCGACTCTGCAGGTGGAGCCGTAAGTTAATTTACCCCACTGTTTGGAGCTATAATAGCTTATTGATTGCCTGACAGAGATGCAAGAAGCAGCATGGAAGGGCACAGAGAGGGGAGAGAATAAGTTAATCATCGCTCAGTGTGTTGCCAGGATTTAATCACATTACCCAAGGTTCACCACTGCCATGTAAATCCACTTTCAACCTCCGAGGAGTTGGAGTGACTGCTCTGAGACGGAGGGGACCCTGCTGATTTCTTGAAACCTTTCCTCAGCTGCGGTCTGGTCCCTGCCGGCCTGGTAGTCCCTGCCCAGCACCCGCCTCAATCCTGTGGGATGCAAGCTCCCTGCCCAGGGGCCCGCCTTTAATTCATGCTAAGCTGTTGTGTTAATTTTAGCTATGCTACCCAGAGGTGACCTCCATCTGCTATAGTGCTGCTCAGGTTGTCTAAAAAACATCAGCCTGGGCTCCATGGTTCAGACCATAACTCCCAGACAGCTGGCTGGCCCATCACTCATTTCTTCCACCAGGCTTTCCCAGGCTAAAGTGCTCCTGTGCTGTGTGTACATTATGAGCAGGAAGGTGTGTGTGTGTGTGTGTGTGTGTGTGTGTGTGTGTGTGTGTGTGTGTGTGTGTGTCAGAGGAACTCTGGCCCATTAGCACTGCCATCATATACACATTCTCACTACAGCTGGTTACCTGGAAACTGCACATGCTGCTTTTAACTGGCGGCCCTCTCACTGCAAGCATGGATTGTGAGAATGCTTCCCTATTTTTTTTTTTTACAGCTTTAAGCAAAGCTGCCATTAACATTGTGCTCTACATTAGTACATGGACTGTAGCAGAGCTGGGTAATTCTGTTTAACCCCAGAGCCAGGACTGATTGTGCTACTGCTCTTGCAGTTCTGTTAGGGTATCACATTGGCTGATGTTTAGACAAAACCAGGTTAAGTTATGGTTGGATATTGCCCATGCTTCAGCCTGGCTTCTATCAATCTGTCTGCAGCCAAACGCTCAGCTAACCAAAAGCAAAACAATGGCACGGAGAGGTGAAAGAGTGAGATAATGTAAACACAGAGAGAGAAATGTTGACCTTGCACCCCATCACACACAGACACACCGTCGCTGACCTGATGGCCAAATTCCTGTCTGGCATCAACAGGAGCAACATCTGGCAAAACTGTCCTGTCCACCTTAACCCACATCTAAAGCTCATCAGGTCTCATCACCACCAGGACTCTGTGTACAACGTTTAGATTGCTTTCTCGTCAGAAAAGCCTTGATGTGCTTGGTGTAAATAACTGCACGGAATCTGGTGCTTTGAGATCAAACGCACAGAAGGAGAGATGGGACGGAACAACAAAGACAGGGATAAATTGTTGAAGAGAAAATAGCGGACAAGCTGCCATTAGGATGAGAGAGTAGATGGTGGCTCCAGTTGGACAGAGATTCTCTCTTGGCTCTTGAGGGGAAGATAAGGGGACAGGTGGTGTTCTGTTCTCTCAAAGATCTTCCGACAGCTGGCAACGCTCTATAAGCATGCTGCCATAGAATGTATGTGTGCGTGTCCCTGAGAGTGTGATGTGCGTGTTTGTGTGACATTTGTTTGTGAGTGTGTGTGTGTTTATAGCTACATGTGGCTGCATTTGGGGGTTGTTTGAGCCCCTGCCAGCTGAGATATCTCCCTAAAGTCACTCTCAACTCTCTTACCTTAGGTGTTTTTTGGTAGAGTCCTTGTTCTTTTTCCTACTCACGGGCAGCCCTGTGGCATTGGGCCATCTTTATACAGTCTGTTCTACGAGAATATTTTTCTTCATCTGTGTTAGGGCTTCAGTGTATAGCAATAATGTCTGAAAGCAGGTTGATTCCCGTTCCGACCCGGTTCAAACGTAAGGAGTGGTCTATCCATGTCACTCAGTCTGATGTTGATTTTCTGTTGCCACTTCCCTGCCTTTTTATGTGACTTTTGACTAGTTGCCTCTGTCATACTGCTAAAGGCTAATGTTAATATTTCTGTCATGACTAAAGGTCTAGCATATTGTATCAAGCATTGTATTGCTTTTAAACTGACAAATAGAAAACTGTCCATTTCCTCATCTAGTCCAAAAATATTCTATGTATTTGTGTTTTAAGTGTGCTTTTCTCATAAACTTGATTTCATGACCAATGAATACTTTTCCATGCAAAGCAGATGCCAGGATAACAAATGAGCCAAAACAGAAGGGACTTAAAATTCCTCTGTGTTGGCCTGGCAGTATGTAGTGTTCATGTACTTTGGTTAGTCCGGAGTTCTTTACTGTGTTGGCTTTGGGCTCGTTCCACATACAGCTCTGTGTTTGATCGGGCGGTGTAGCGGTAGCCACTGAGAAGAGCTCGTGTCATCTCCGTGACAGACAGCTTTTGTTTGCAGAGAAGAAAAAGAAATAGTATTAAATGGGCCAGAGGCGGTTATTTGCTGTTGGCAAACAGACACTGTCCTCAGTGGTGAAGCACTCAGTTGCCACTGTGGCCTGACAGCTGGCTTTCATCCCTTGGCACTGCAGTGTTTGTTCACAATGCAAAGTTGGTCTTAAATGTAACTCATGCTCTTAAACTCTTCCATGGCCATCGCACTCTGGTAGAGGCTCAGAATAAAGATTCCCCTCCAGCACTGCTTTTGGTCAACAGAATGGGAATCCATTTCCCAGACCATTATTGATTGATGTCAACTGTTATAAGAGCGCTCTTTTTTTCTTTGTGTTTTCAGCCAAATGGTTTCTTTGAAGTTGCTGTGATTCCTTTCAGCTTCCCACCTTCAATAGAACAGTTGTCTTGCACCTGATCCATTGATGTTTCACGCCCTATAGGTCACCATGACGAGGACGCCCTCTATGGCGGGGAACTTTTTCATATGCAAAAATGAATGACAGTGTTTTCAGATGAAAGAACTCTCTTCACCAACACCATCTGTATCCACTCTCCACCTTTCTCTCTATATATTATACCCTACCTGTCTTTGTTATAAGCCATGGCTTCCACTTCATTTGACTCACTGTGATAGGAGCGTATTCCTGATCTAATCAGCTGTTAAACTAGTCCCGTAATGACATTGAATATCCCTTCCAGACCATAATTACACTTACCTTCAGCCCATCAAGCACACATATTTCATCATTTATACACAGTGACTCGATCAAGATTCCTGTTGGCTTATTTTCCCTGAAATGTGCATCTCATCAGGATTTATTTAGACTGAAGCTCTTTGTAATTAACAATTGGTGAGGCAGTTTTGCAGATCAGTACTTTCTAATTTCTTGGGCTTGTTTTCACACACCCCCACCTCTTAATTGAAAGTGTGTATAAAAGTTAAAAGACGTTTTTTTTCTATAGTAACATAACAGTTTTGTTTCAGCTACGTACCACTGAGATTTATTATTTAATGTCTCCTCCTATACTGGAGGCATATGTTTAGTCCCTTCTAAGAGTGGCATATTTATTTTCTGAAAAATGACAGTAATGATCAGTCTCAGCAATGGTTGTGGCTAAGCAATGCTGCAAGAACAAATCCTTCGCAATGACGAAAGATCACACGCTACATGGACTCTTTTTAGATTCACTTTGCCACAAGAAGAATTTCTGCTGCAGTGCTTTCAAGCTTGAATTGTATCAGAAAATATGGTTTCCTTTCATCCCGCAGAAGATTCCAAGTATTTCCCCAAAGGCAAAGCCACATAAAGTCAGCTTTGTCCTCCAGACACACAGATGTTATTATAGCTATCCTCATATAACTATAAATATATTCATTCTGAACATCAACTGTTATTCATCTTGACCATAAAGTTGTAATCAGTCGTATCACATTCCCTTTGGCATGTCCTGTGGGACGCAAGGGATGTGTCAGCATTTACTTTTTTGTGATATAGAACTGTTTCATTTAAGTCTGTCCACACAGGTATTGCAACAGTATGTGTCACAGTGTGGATGTCAGATGGCAGTGTCATAGTTTTGTAGAATTCTGGTTGCCTGACACATAGGGCTGGGCAATATATTGATATTATATCGATATTGTGATATGAGACTAGATATTGTCTTGGATTTTGGATATCGTAATATCGTGATATGACATAAGTGTTGTCTTTTCCTGGTTTTAAAGGCTGCATTACAGTAAAGTGATGAACTTTTCTGAACTTACCAGACTGTTTTCCCCACTTAGGCATTATGTACACATTACTGCTGATTATTTATCTAAAATCTAAGTGTGAAGATATTTTGTTAAAGCCCCAATTGTCAACCCTACAATATTGCCGCGATATCGAGGTATTTGGTCAAGAATATCGTGATATCTGATTTTCTCCATATCGCCCAGCCCTACTGACGCACATGTCTGTAACCATGACAATTCTGTATGTTCTTATGTTTGTGTAAATTTGATTCCTGAGGTTCACAGGTCAGATTGTTGTTTCCAACTTGCGTGTCTTCCGATTGTATTCATACAACAAGACAAGCGTACATGAGAGGGTGTCAGGATATTTCCAAGAGAGGTAAAAAATCAGAGTCTGG
Organism: Perca flavescens; assembly: GCF_004354835.1. Lineage (NCBI taxonomy): Eukaryota > Metazoa > Chordata > Actinopteri > Perciformes > Percidae > Perca > Perca flavescens. The sequence goes on from NC_041333.1 coordinate 1,531,960, forward strand.
TCAAAGGAAGGGGAAAAACTAGGCCAAGTTCTGGACAGACAGCGTTTTGTCTCATGTTGTCTGGAAACTGTCACAGGAGAAGAGATCAAGGTGGCCATTGCACCCATCCAAACAACCCTGAGGCCCATGGCCACTGGCCGCTCATTCCTCAGGGCAGGCAGAGCAAAGCATAAACCCTTAAAGCAGGTTTTAAACAAACAGTCTGGCGAGGAGGCTGTGTGTGGCTTTTCTGTTCAAATGCCTCTGTCTCCCTCTGCTCTGCAGAGCAGCAGCGTATTCCTGCCTGATTTATCTCTGCAGGGTGAGATAAGACTCTCCCTTAGCCCGACTGTTAATCCTCTCAGCCACAGATGGAGAATGAGCGTCCATCCGGCTTGTAGACAAAAGGTTTGCTGGATGGAAATGGTAGACTAGACATTAAATACACACCTGTTATTACCTTGACTATCTGGCTTTTCTGAGGAATCCAGTGAAGTCATAGGAAAATAGTTTATCTTAACATGTTTCCCATTGGTCATGGGGTTTTGGGAATATCTCTGCGGACACAGGGAATGTCAAGGGATTTGATAAAGGATTATCAAGCCACTTTTCAAATGTGTAATTTTAATTGAATATATTAAGAGTGTTTTCCAAATTTTTTTGCACATTGATTTTCTCCTCCGCAAATCCAGATGTTGCAGAATGGGTTTATCACTCTGAAGTTTTGGATGAAACAGGATAAAATATAGTTTTTTAGATCATACACATGATTCTTCTTCAATTCTTCAACACAGTGTAACAGTAATCATAGTTCCTCTTAGTCCCATGTCTCCAGTTGATCTGTAGCGTAGTACTGTACTATATTCATCGGTCAGCTTTGATGTCAGGTAAAAAAAAGGAAAAGACTGTTCGGGTGCACTCCTGTAGAACTAAGTTAAACAGATGCTTGCAAAGTTTTTTCTGCAAATGATCATCAGTGAGTTTGTGGAACAAAGTGAGACGGATGAGACCCAAGGGAAAATCTTTCAGCAGTGATGTGAGTGTGGATGTGTGATGTGAGTGTGTGGATGTGAGTACTTGTATCTGCACTTTGGGTGTGCAGACAGACTCCAGCTGAAACCGATTTATATCCTGGACATGCCTGTATTCATCAGGGAGCTCCAGCATCACTCTGTCCTGCTGACAGCATTGGCCTTTAATTGGCTGGCGGGGTTAAATGTCTCTGGACTGGACCAATAGAAGAGGTGCTCATCTGATATGGACAATGCCACAGTATGGGAGTAGATAGTAAACAGTGGTTAAATTGGAAGGATTCTTGAACTACATTTCGCCCGCCATCCATGCTGCATCGCTGAACATCACTTCGATTGCCCCCAGCTGTCCTTGCCTTACCAATATTATTCCCTTTGTTCCTGATCCAAAGAAGTGTCATCGCCATATTTGCGAAAATTACAGGGATTGGGATTGAGATAATGAAATGTAGTCGTGCTATGCATATTGCTTAGGCTGGAATTACACTTAGGGTGATGAGTGAAAGTAGACAGAGGGAGTGCATTAATAGTGTACAGCTGTAGAGCGTAAAACTAGCTGGATGTCGTCGAGATAATCAAATGAAATGCGCTATCAAGCAGAGTTTTAATGAAATACTCTGAGTGATCCCCGGTTCACAAATAGAGCACGGCTTTACAAGACTCCTCGGTTATTTATGGAAGCCAAATGCGTGCTGAGGAGGACTTTAGTGTCTGACATAATAGGAAACATGACATCGCCAGGTACAGGATCATTAATTTTCACAAACCTGTGCAACTGTCATCAAGCGATATGGAAGTTTTGTAGACAATGTACATAATTTTCAGCAATGGAAATTGAAGCTCTTCAGCTGCATCTCTTTGATGTAGTAGACACAAAGCAGGGATAGTGCCCCTGAAGAGCACTTATGTTCAGGATACATGCCTCCCTCTCTGAGGCCCAGCTGCTATCATTTGTAAAAGTAGGGTTTTTACTGTACAGTAACTATCTTTTACATGATAATGCTTCTTGGGTATATAAACCACTTACACTACCATGTATTCCACTCTTCCCACTTTTTTTCCCTCAGTGTGGTGCCATTATACAGTGCATACTGTCACAGAACTGAATGCTAAACGAGTGATAAGAATAAATAGAGTGGCTTTTAGTTTCCAGACATTACTGGTCCTGAGTCTTTAGTATTTCTTTCCGCTGCATTGTGGTCGTGGTGACCGGCCAAAGCTTGGCGCTTGCTGGCGACTGGTATATGTCAGTGAGAGAGTTGGGGGTCCTCAATCTCCCTTTCCCTTCTCTTTGACCTCCCTCCTTGCACCTTTAATCCTGTCTGTCTCTGTTTATAAACTTTATACATTTTGACAGCCGGTGTGTGGGGAGAAAGGTGGATTTGGGGGCAAAGGCACTATTTTTTTTATCTTCCTGAGCCCCAGTTCCCTACTTCTCAGCCAGCAGGGAGAGACACTTTAAGGGCTTAAAAATAATCGCTCTCTTTTTTCAGTGAGGGGCTTTCTAATTGAGCCTGGACTGACCCCTGAATGGGACCGTGCCGTCTGGTTTCCATCCCGGCACTTGATTGAAATGAGAAAAGTAGACAGAGATTCAACTCCTTCTTATTTATTTATGTTTGGTCGTCCCCTGTTTTGCATGGCCCAGTGGTGGATTAGCACTCTATAGATGGATCCACAGTGGAGGGGCCCCACTTCCCTGACACACTCAGGGGGGCTGGAATGTGCAACACACAGCCAGGACTAATAGTATATGAGAGGGGGGTGGTATGAGCTGTCTACCTCAATACACCTCTTTCTGTCTGGGGGGGCTCTGCACGCTGCATTTCTCCACTTCCCAGCCTCACAATGGGTTGTACTTCTGGCGAAAGTATACACTTTTGAATTTAGTCCTGAAGAATAGCAGCATTGTAGAATTCACAGTGCAGTTTATAGAGCGTGCAATATGAATTTGACTTTTGACACAGAAAATGGACGTTTTTTGGCCTGTGAAAAAGACCTCTCATAAACAATGTTGACAGCATGCTTGTGTACCAGGAAGTGCGAGCAGGATGCAGGCTCTTTGTAGGTTAAACACATCTGTCATGGCCACAACACTGTGTCCATTTATTCTAGTTCAAATGCTGCATGCTGTCAAACTCTGACTGACAGCTAAATCTACTGGCTTATATTCAAACTAAGCCACTGTGTAATTGAATATTAGTTAAATCCTCGCCATACTACTGAGATTTGACCTAAAAAGAACCAAATCTGTAATTGGAGTACAGTGCCCCCCTTAGGCATCACAGTTGGCCTTATGCTATTGTATTTATCTTAATTAAATTAGGTAAATTTTTTTCAGTTAGTCTGGGGTCTTCCTCAGTGATCAGCCGTAGAGCTGTGCATGGGTTTGAAATGTTTTTTGAAGGTGGTTTGTTTACATTTCCAATGTATTAACCGTCAATTTGACAATACTTTTTAAGTTGGGATGAATCTGGAAAGTGTGCAGAGATCATCTGGCATCATTAGCTCCTAGCGTTTGAACATTCTGTGCACAGCATACAACTATGTATAGATAAAATATCAGTGTGGGCTTTCTTAATCCTTATTCTGTATTGGCTTGGCCTGCCTGCTATGCTACTTTTTTAAATCCCTCCTCTGTAATAGAACACAAAGTAAGAAGAACTGCTATTTAGTGAAATGATGCTTTTTTGAATCCATGGAGAGTAATACTGACTTCTACGCATAATCTACTCTACAGTGAGCTTCCTGATTAATGCAGAGGAGTATTTAAGTGGCGCCAGGAGGACATCAGCTGAGACAGTAGAGTTGTTTGATAAAACATCTCTAATTAAAATCTGTGTTGCCTCTCCGTTGTTCTTTGTATATATTATCTGTATTTTACTTAGCTCTCTCGGGAGCATGATAAATTGCATTAATTAAGTTCAGCTCCAGATGAACCATTTGGTCTGTGTTTAGTGATATTTGTTGCCATTCCTGCTAATTGAAAGGCGTGTTAACTAGGTAAGAGCCAAGAGACTTCACAGACCCCATCTGTAGCCCTCAGTTGTTTCTCCACATCACGCTCGCCATTCAGACGTCTGTTGCAACTGTTCAGTTTTGTCTTCTGTCCTCTGTTTTGTTGATCTGTGGAGGTTGTTTGTGTCCTTCAGGGGTGCTCCGGAAGTTGTGGAGCAAAACCACGGGCCAGTGGTCTGACTGACCCTCTGGCAGCAGCCACAGGATAAGGGAGAGAGTGAAGGAGAGGCAGTGGTGGTAACAAAGGGTTTTAAATCGTCTTTCATTCTGTACCTTTGAGCTCCATACGTTTTCCCTGTAGATGCTCAACATCAACATTCTCCAAACCACTCTCCAGTAAAATTAGATTTCATGATGTTGGTCCATTGCAGCTTCCCGAATACGCTATACCAGGGATATATACAAAGTTCTGGATGCTTCCCTTGAAACCACCACAATATGTGAGCAGTTAGTTTAGAAATGACAGCATGAAGTATTGTAGTTCTGTTTTTTAAGGAGCACAATTGACCAAACGATTTGTAATGCCACAGCATTTGGAAAATGTTAAAGTGGGATAGAGTTATGACACAAAAATGAAGGACATGATCATTTTTATTTAAAAAATGAGAATGTCAGATTCCATCTGTTAAAGCCATATTACAACAGTGCTGTGCATAATTCCTCTGCATTCCGCGTGGTTTTTCTTTGTAGGCCTATATATTATCATTAGATACATCTTGGTGAGTACTGAATATACATAAATATGTTGCTCAAATTGGGAGTGAAACATGATGAAAATGTAAATGAAATCAAATAAGAAAACAGCATTTCTTTCTGTAAATACTGTGCTATTTTCTTTCTTTCTTTCTGTCTTCATTTTCTCTTTCTGTCTCAGTACCTCTCAGGGCTATGTCTGTCCAAGTAGTTGTAGAGTTGACATTTACCCCTCCTGTAGACAAAGAGCGCTGGCAGAGTGAATGGGGAATGGAGGGAGTAGCCGGCAACTCCGGGGCACAGGCCAGATGGATTAACTTGAAAGGCATGGCATTGTAAACCAAATTCAAATTAATCCTTTTTTTGTGTCCCTTGATGGAACAATTGCACAACACATTGACGCTGAAGGGAGAGTCAGGCCTTCACCATTTCCGACACTCTATTCACATCACTGCTCTCAATTACCTGCCACAGAAATACAGCACTTTCACGACACTGGAAAAATTACCTCTCTTAATTCAAGGCAGGGCCCACCGACAAAATATATTTGAATATTAATTACAAATCACACGTTATAGTAAATATACAACTTTGGAAACTGGTTTCATTATCTTCCCAGTATGTATACATTTTCTTCTGGTCTGACTTGCATCATTAATGCAAACGCAGAGTCCTGATTTCCATTTAAATAGTTCTCAGACCATTTGGCTCCAGTTTTTTGGGGGGGGCATGTCTGTTTCCTCTGCAGCCCTGACTAGCTGACACAGTCTAACAAATAAAAGTGAACTCCAAAACCCCCCCTCTGCAGGACAAAATCCCTGAACCCCCCCCTGACCCGATCCCCACACCAGCTAAAGTTCTGTGTTTTACCACTATGCGACCAATAATTTTTTTGAGTGGCCTCACCATCATTATTGTAAGAATGTCCCTGTCTGCCAGCTTTGCTCTATTTTCATTGTGTTTCTCAATGACCCATGCTGTTTCATATTTTATTTCCTTCAGACGTTTTTATGGGAACGTCTTTTGGTAAATCACTATTATATTCCTTTTTGCAACCGCTTCTTATTTCTCCCCCTTCTCCTTATTTGTGTGAGTGTGTGTGCCTTTGTGTGTGCCTTTGTGTGAGCGTAATACGCAGCAGAAGTAGGACAAGAGGTCCCACTGTTACAGCTTGTATTATTTGACGCCAGCTATTCATTAATCATCTTCCCCGCGTTGTCCTCCTTATCACTCATTGTTTCCTTTTTTTGTTTTTGCCTCAAGCACCTTGTTCCATGCGGTTCTAATCCCAGCTCTTTGTTAAATCATTTGCCTATCCAGTATCCTTGGGAATCTTTAAAGAATAGCAAGAGCACAGTGCATGGGGCTACATATTAGCAGTGTCTGGATCTCCCTCTTGCCATACTGTGGAAAACGGAGAAAGTGGGGACTGTTTGACTGCTGAAGTTTAAAACCTTTAGTGAGATAAACGGTGATTGTGTTCGCCATGAGGGGGGACAAATTGAGTCGAAATAGATGGCTGGCTGTCACTCTTTGCTTTTTTCCTTCACACATCCGTCCCTGAGGCTTTTTGTTGCTGACTGGCTTCGAAGATAGATTTATCTTGTGTTTAGGTTGGACAGAAATGTTTGGATTTATAACCAAAGGGTTTGGAGGAGCCTGTACACTCAGGGTACGAACACACACACACACACACACACACACACACACACACACACACAGGCCCGCACAGACACACACACACACACACACACACACACACACGCACAGACACACAAACACCTCCAACTCAGGAATGTCACACATGCTTCAGCTCTGCTGCCCTACTCTGTTGATGGTGGACTAAATGATCCATAGCGGTATATATGGACCGCACCTCCTCTCATTGGTCACAGACACTTGCTTTTTATTGAATATACCAGGTTAGTCCATACAAATGTTGACTCGTATATCATCATCATTGCCTATCAATGCAGTACAATTTATTGCAGTGTCATTGAATGTGATGACTCCACCAGCCCTTCCTGGAAACATGTTTTGTTTTTCATCCTTATGTATTCAACGTCCAACCCTCAGCTGCTGTGGCCCTCATTTTCTGAGTTTCTGTCCCAGAGGTGACCCCTCTGGCATCCACCACCATGGCCTATGTGGCATTACGCTAAACCTCAAATGGTTTACTCACACAGCTATTAATAAAAGCACTTCACTGACAAGCACATCAGTGACCGACAGCAAGAATGCCGGACAGTCCGTTATAGACAGTAAGGCACACAGGGGAGAGTTATAGTCTGGGGGGACTGAAAGTATGCTGAAATCTGTTTGTGGAACAGGGCGTGTGGGGGAAACGCTGATATTTGTGCCCCTCTTGGTGTTGTGATGAATGGTGCTGTATAGCATTTTACTGCCCTGTGCATTCCTGTATCTGGGCTGTTTACTGTTACCACACCTCACTCCTCTGTGTGTAGTGGTAACCGGCAGGGTAACACATGGTGCTGTCCATGCCAAGAACATTGCCCCGGCGTAGTTATTCTGACCCCGTTTCAAACCTAATTCACTCCGCTGCCCGGAGTAGTCACATACCAGTGGCATAGCTTCATGGCATAAAGCTCAAGAGATCTGAAGTGTAGAAAACAAAACAGTGTTGCAGCTGTAGGAGGGAATCAATGGGCACAATTGTGGACATGACAGAAGAGATTTAATGTTCAGCGGCATTTTAAACCATTAGCTACTGTCTCTTGTCTTGTTAACTGTCCATATTGCACAGCTGTATGTTTTTCCTTCTTTCTGTCAGATAGATTCCATGGCTTGTTGAGGCAGGATTTAGTGTCAGGAAGGACAGTGACCTCTCTAACTGTAATTAGACAGGGAGTCTGCTCTAGCCCAGTCCCTTCAAAACCAGCCACAGACACGACTTCCATCACAATGTGTGGACATGCGTTGATCAGCTGGGGACAGGTGGGGATGTCATCTGTGTGTGTGTGTGTGTGTGTGTGTGTGTGTGTGTGTGTGTGTGTGTGCACCTTTCTGACTAGTCCTTTGACTTGGATTTCAGGCTTCATAGAGGCTCTGTTGTCTTGTTGGAGAAATGTTGATGGTTCGAATGTCAAGCGAAGGACATTTTCTCCAGTCTGGATGTTTTCACCTGCTAAAAGACGCTGTCTGCCAAGTGTTTTAACTTGCTGTTGTGAAGAATGAACAACAACCGCAAGGGAAACATTTGCCAATTTGAGAGATCCCCCCCCTCTCTGTAGCCGGTCCCCTATCTTGGCGCCATCTTGGCATGTCCCCCAGTCAACATTTGTGGGAAGAAAGAGGAAATTCACCATTCAGTGACAACTGTGAAATCATCTGAGATGGAGGTAGAGTGGAGGATTAGGCTGGGATCGGGCCAGAGGAGTGCACAGTGACTCAGGGAGGCACGGACAGAGAGAGAGATGGAGGAGGAACGGTTCCCAGCAAAATGCACTGAATAGATTTTAGAGCCTCTGTAATTGTCTTTCTCTTTGTCTGCTGTTCTGGAAAACCACCCACTCCTCCTCCTCTTCTTTTCTTTTTCCCTGGCATTGAAGTTCTTTCAGCTTTGTAGAGCTTTTGCTGGAATTCTATAGGTGATAACCAGTGATACAATTGTTAATATTTGTAGAGACATTTTGCTGATCCCTTTCTGACTCTCTGAAAAATGTGACTCTCTTATGTAGTTTCACTTTAATGTGTTTTAATCTTTATGTTATCTCCCTGCAGTCACATAAAACTATTTGTGGCTGCATTTTTATAGTGTCTTTTTGAGTTGTTTATCCTCCTGCTGGCCTTTTCTCAGATACCACAGTATGTGCAGCAATGTGTTGTGACACATAGGACACTTTCATGCTGCTCTCTTCTCCTTTCTCACCTGTCTGCTCCTATTTCTTAACAACATCCCTTTACACAGGTTGTTTTGCTTCGAATTTATTCCATTCTGTTACAAACGTATAGAGGCGTTCTTTGGAGCTATTAGCCCACCAATATGGTCCGATTTCCTTTTATTCTCCATTTCTCCAACCTTCTGTCCATCATCTGTCCAATCCCCCTTTTAGGTTCTCCTCTGCCCTAGTGTCTCTCTTCTCCCTCTGACGTAGGGTTTCTTGATTCCTGTTGGCATCTAGCATTGGTCCCGTTTCTTCCTTTCCTTCCAGCTCGACTCCACTGGATGACTGGAGCCCTTGTTAAGGTGTTGTTGTGGTTGTTGGCCCCGGCTGTTTCTCAAGGGGCTCCTTCAGCTTGTCTCTCCTCCCTGAGTGTCCCTGGCCCCTGGCCCCCAACTCCCACTCCCCTTTCCTCACAAAGCTGCTGTCAGTTTGCAGGCCACATGTGTCAGGCCTCAAGCCCTTATTTAAGACCCAGGCCCTGCCTAGGCGTCACTGTTCCAGCAACAGTGAGGGCACCATGAAAGAGAGGGTGTAGGCAGCTATTCAGAAGCCCGGAAAGACACAGAGGAAGGCTGGACAAGAAAAAGTGATGGAAATAAAGCAAAAGCACTCTCTTTGGAACAATTGCTCTCAGGCCAGCTGACACTGTGAACTCTAAAAAAAGTAGTGTATTTGTGAAGAGGTAGAGTGACTATTCACCCACACAGAGTGCCACCAGTTCATATGGCTTTATAAAAAAGTGTGAATATGGTAGTTTGGCTGGAGGGGACAGTGGAGCTCAGCCAGACCCATGCACAACAGCCTCTCTGTTAGGCTTTCTCTCTCTCTCAGCAGCACAGGAGCCCAGACACATTAACAAATACAAGCCTCCAATAAAAAAACCACCGCTGGACAATGTTCCGCCAGCTCTGCCAGTGGTCTGATAGGCTGTGTACGAGGCACAGAAAATGCCATTCATTCCATTTCACTTAGTCTGGGCTCTGTTTTTCTTTATTAGGCTTTGGTTAATTAGTGATGACTCCTTCCATATCTGAGAGTGCCAGTGATTTTATGTTATTATGATTTTTTTTAACACATACTGCATTCAGCTATTAGGCTCTGTACATGCTTTGTGCATTACTGTTTATTGGTTGCCTGCTAACACTGTTTCTGTGGAGATTTGTCACAGCAGCTCTGGAGACACTCAACACTTTGGGGATGTTTTCAGGTGACTTTAAATAATACGGAGACTAACCAGGTAGAGACGACTGAGCCTGTCAACAGATCCTTAAAGTCTCTGTGCTGGGGGGTCACAAGAGACAGAAGCTCTAATTGACAATCAGTGCTGAGTGTCTAAACAGAGTGTTATTACTGGGCTCCCAGGGCCTTGATCAGCCAGTGTGGAGAGACGGGCAGACCGGAGTGGGCCATGGGTGCAGAGGAAGGAGAAAGGGACGGTCAAGACATAAACATATTTGTTCTTTTGGTGTCATGCGAAGACTGGCACTTAATCCTCTCTTCACACGACAAAAAGGGAAAAAAGACAGACTGTGGTCCAAATGATAGTTTATGGTTACGTCTGACCCTTGGATGTGTATATGGACTGGATTGTGTCTCTGTTCTGGCCCTCAGAGGAGTGCTGTAGCGTGGTTGGTGGGCAACATAATGATGGTTTCCACAGCTGTAAAGGAAAGAATAATGGAATAACGTCCATGCAGAACCAGCAGCAGTTTGTGGACAGAAACAAGCTCAGACACAGACCAAGTAAAAGGGGGACACGGCAAATTAACATTTTTGCCAAGACCCAATTTGACTAGTCGTTAAAGTTTCCTCGCTGTGGTCAGGAGGCAATATTGGGCATGAAAGGTTTAAATTAAAATGTCCAGCATGAGTGCTGGTAGATGTTTGCGGATAATACCTATAATGGTAGGCATTTTCGGTGGCATATTAGTAGTTTTTGTGATTTCACATTTCATTACTTCCCAAACACATAATAATAAATTGTGAGTTTCATGAGGTTTGAGTGCTGGTCACACTGCCAACCTCTTTTTTTCTCATGATGTATACTTTCATTTTGTGTCTTTTTTCCCCGGCACACCAACTCCATACTACATTATGACATACGGTTAACACACACAGCGTTCTTCACACAGAACTCTTCATGCTGGCAGGTATTTCCGTTCAAAGCCTCCCGTGTTGCCTTCCATTATTCTCTTTTAATTAATGTATCTCCCATGGCACATAGTGTGGAGTAATTACAGGCTAATTGCACCCAAGGTCAGTGGATTTATTTATTTATCTGTTCATTTATTTTGTAATCAGCCTTTTTTTAAGGTAATTTTATCTCCGTCGCTCTCCCTACTTCACCTCTGCAACAGAAGACTACCTCAGCCTCGTATGTTGAGTGGAGGTGACAAATAATCAATATTTATTTTTTTACCAATGATTTGCCTTAATACATTGTTTCCTGCTAAACAGAGGAAGCAAAAAATGTCGAAAATCCATGTTATGTACTATTTCACAAATTAAATACAAGTCAAAGTGACTGACTGACGTAATGTACATTCTTTTTAGAAAACAATTAGTTTTTAGAAATGTCTCTTGAAGTGTATTATTCAACTTTTGTTTTTGTTAAACATACCCTTCTCATCTCCGTGCGTGCTGTAACGCTGCCTGACGCCCCCAGCATTAGCTTAGCCTAGCACAGATCCTGCAGGTAACTGGTTCCAACTAGCCTACTGCTTCCAATAACAAAATAACGCCAACATGTTCCTGTTGACATGTTGTGATTTGTAGAGCCACAGGGTGTACAAATAACAAGGTCACATGACACACAGCCATCTTCTAACCGTATACATACTGGGAACTATATTCTCAGAAAGGCGAAACTGCTCTGGGCTTCTCAGGTGCCGCAAGAAAATCACTCCGCCCAAGTAGCAGAAGTAGCAGTGCTTCACCTTTCTGAGAATATAGTTCCCAGTATGTATACGGTTAGAAGATGGCTGTGTGTCATGTGACCTTGTTATTTGTACACCCTGTGACTCTACAAATCACAACATGTCAACAGGAACATGTTGGCGTTATTTTGTCACTTATTGGAAGCAGTAGGCTAGTTGGAACCAGTTACCTGCAGGATCTGTGCTAGGCTAAGCTAATGATGCGTCAGGCAGCGTTACAGCACGCACGGAGATGAGAAGGGTATGTATCGACTTGTCTAACTCTGGGGATTACAGTGAATAAGCTAAAGTCCCAATAAGTCGGCGTGTTCCTTTAAAGAAGGAGAAGAAAATCGCAATACTCAATACTATCGAATTGCAATAAATGAAAATCCCAGCCCTACTAGCTGGCAAGGCCTGAGGGAACCTTGTGCTCCCTGTGGGCTGGTGTAAAGGGGCCGGCTGCCTCAGGGTTTGCAGTCTCTAGAGATGGTTTGGGACTGCTGATGGGTGTATTGGGTGTAAACAGTGGTGTGCTCCCAGTGCTGGCTGGGGTCACTGCCTAACAGTGGTGCTAACATATTCCTGCTTGGTTCAACAGATTGTCCCTTTCTCCTCATGTTAATCTTTTCCAGGTGAGCAGATTTACTTTGCCTCCTGGTTTCCTTTAATCAGGCAGCTCTTTTGTCTGTGCCAGATGAGAAAAGAGTCCCCGAGATCCCCACTGTTCCCTGCATCGAGCGCTTCATGTTCAGATTTTTAGTCCTTTATTAGTACGTCCATGAAACGTAATCACACATGTCCTTTGCATATGCAGGTACACACACACAAACACAATCTCATCCATAAAGGAATGGCCAAACAGACAACCCACATGCCCTTGCACGTTGACAGACAGAGGGGTTTCTGCTCAGCATGTGGGCAGTAGCCCACCTTACCTCTGTCATGTTTTCCATATTGAACTGGTGGTGTGGTGGGCTCCTGCTGGTGGCAGGGTAGGGGCCCTGTCCCAGGGCTGTGCATGCGGGCCTAATCTCCTCATTAACTCAGCCAGTGCTGGGGGCAGATGGCAGGTTGGCACTGAAACAGGGTGTCTTTCTACTGCTGTCAAACCCTGAGATCCCCCTGACTAGTATACACTCATTACTGTTAATGGATCGCTGTTGGTCTGTCTAGACTGCACTGGTTTGTGTTGAGAGTGCACGCGTGTGTATGTCTACATGTTCCTGTTTTACCAAGGGTGTTGACTCTGTTCAGTTCACTTGTCTATTTAATGAAGACTGATGAAAGATGTCATTGGTAGGGCAGTTGCTTCAGCTGTCACTTTTTCTAAAACCCATCTGTACAGTAAATACTGCAGCTGTATTATCTTCATGATATGATGGTGAAAATAGAAAATGATGAAACACAATTCACTAAAACTGGATATTTGTTTTGCCCCAATCATAGGGGGCGGTCACACATGTACAGTACAGTATACTGTATACCACGATTACTTTACTCCTTTCCCTCTGTCTCTCTGTGATAGATTATTAGAAACTGCTACTTTCATGTACTCCACTCTCTGAAGTGCCTACAGTCCCCCTGATTATCGGAGGTCCTAAAAGACATTTACAAGGCTCTCAGCAAAACTGACTCTGCCTGCCCATGAAATAACAAACTGTTAAAAACGTTCTTGTAAATTTTCCGCCAACAGGCTGAGGGAAAATATGAGCAAACGGACAATCTAGACACGGCACTCGAGGTGCTAGCAGCTATTGCACTGACAAAAACCAGAAACCTTTCCCTCCTTTGAGAACGTGCATTTGTCGGCACTTTGCTACGGGGTATATGGCCAGGCACTATAGTTAAATATAGCATGTGTTTACACAATGTCCAAATGCCCTTTTTCATTTGCTTATTTCTACATTTCTATTCTAGAATTTATTTCACTAATTCTATTTTCCTGTAATAATAACCCAGAGTGGTGTTGAACAAGATTGAATATTAACTTTTATTATAAGAGAGTGGGTCACATGTATAGTGCTGGACTTGGGCCAATCGTGGACAGATGAAAGACTGGTGTGTGTGTGTGTGTGTGTGTGTGTGTGTGTCTGACTCTGAGCGTGTGTGTGTGTCTGTGGAGGTCATTCTGGGCTTCCTGTTGACAGCTGCAGGCTGTGGGCAGATTTACTCCGTGGCAGATGCTGCTGAGGGACACAACTCGGTCTTAAGTTTATGTTGTACCATTTGGCCGCTTCTATTTATGGACCAGGACTATACAATGTGAATAGGTAGACTAAGCAAAGCTGCTTTCTGTAGTAAAAATGTCTTGACAATGCATGCTTTGCATGTGTTTGGCTGTGTGTTGGTCTGTTTGGGTGGTACTTGTTAGCTTGGTTGGACACCCTCATTACCAGACAGGCACAGGAAGGCACGGTTGATTTCCCTCTACTATAGGGTTGGGTCTTGAAAAAAAAAAAAAATCCACAATAGACTCACTGTGACATCTTGGTGCCTCCTTTCATCTTCTTCTTCCTCTTGTCCATGCCTCCTTCCATGCTGCCGTTCTGCTCAATGTCTTTACAATGTGATGTCACATGTAATTTGTATCCCTGCCTGAGATTTTGTGAAAGAGGATAAATCTGGATATTCTCAGTGGGTGAGTGAACACCGCCACAGCTCTGAATCTGGTCAAGTATGTCAAAAGCTGGTACCAGATCATGGTCCCTTGAGATAGGAGCAATGGCCTGGCTTTCCTCATGTAAATATCAAAGTCCATTCATGTTGGAAAGCCCTCATCAAAATCTATAGACCTTTTTAGATAGAATCGACAACCAAAGAGTAGTCATTATCTGTCCTGTGCAAAGCCTCCATCATCTCAGCTTTTTCTTCACTTGGACTAAAGAAACACTCCCTGCCTTTGGTCCTTCAATGAGCCAGCTCAGTGACGTATGGATTTGTACTGTATGTGTTGGCAGTCTGAGATCAGGGGCCCAAATCCAAATAAAGCATGTGACCTTAACCAAAAAGTCAAAAACATACTGGAGGTTGGTCGCTCAAGGACCAAATGTGGAAATACTGTAGGTTCATCTGGTTAGCAATTCAAAATGCATGCTACAAGCAACTCCCCAGACCAAATGAAAAGATGAGTGTTGATGGAGTGAGAAAGAGTTTGAATTGATAGTTTAGTATTTTTTAAAGCATTGAAGATGTTTTTTGCATGTTCCACCACTTTCCTTTGCTTTCCTCTCCTCTCCCCAGCCACTTAAAAAGCCTGCCAAACAGCTCAGCAGGTTGGGCCTTGCTTTGAGCGACGAACAAGGATTCGGTTTCATTGCTCAAACATTTACCATTTTGTTTGCTATGTATCAGCCTGCAGTTTGACAAAGGCCGCCATTGTACCGGAGGGACATTTTTTTTGTCTTTTCTTTTACTTCTCAAAGCTTCAGTGCTGTATTCTGGATCGGGGCTACATGACAGATACGTTTCACTTCATGCCCACGACAATCGTGGCTCTATTGTTCGAATGAGGCGGTTTTGTTTGCAAGCCCTTGTCAGGAAAAAATATGAAGATGAGAAAACAAGTTGATTGCATGTTACTCTAAACCAACAAGACGCATGCCAGTGTTTGCTGTGCTTTCTTCTGCTACTGTCTAGGTTTAAATTTCAATGTCTTGGCTTGTTCAACATTTCCTTTATTTTAAGTCTTTAGATTATGCTAGCCAATTTACACATTGTTGGCTTCAAATAGCAGTGAAAACTGGAAGATTGAAACATACAGTATATTCCTATAAATATCCGTGAACTGTGGATAGCATGCTTATGTTTAACAACCCGGCCAGTCTTTGGTGCTTTCCTGTATCAGGATCTAGTAAATGTAGCTGTTTTTTGTTTGTGTCTCTATTAGTCACTTCCTATAATCAGAGTGTTGAAACATGAATTTTACTCTGATAAACAGACTAGATTTATGGAGTCGAAGTTAGAATGGGAGACTCGTGTCATATTCCAGTATAATGTTGTTTAGTTAGACTCACACAATGAATTGTCTGGCACAACTTTAAGCAGATGTTTCCATTTATGTTGTTGGTACTCCAATAAAAATATGATTTGTATTATTTGTGGTGTGTGCATACGGTATAAACATGCAAATATTACCCAATGTCTCCATGGAGACCGTTTGAGTTTCATCTTTTCACAAATGTGTAAGCTATCTGAAGATTGATCAGTATTGTTTGACTCATCCAGTTCCAAGTGACACATTATTTGTGGAATGAAAAACCTGCAGCATATCACTTATTCTCTATTTTGAATATATCCATTTTTAAGTGCTGGTATGTTTGTTGTACTGTGGTTCCAATAGGAGAGACAGGGACACGCTAAATGAGAGCCAGACTGTTTTCTGTGAGCCCCGTGGGGTTAGTCGTGTTGACGAACAATATCCTGGCCCCCTTGGTCCATGGCTCCTAAGTGCCTCTCAGCTACATGACCTCCTTTTCTCCCAGCATCACTCTGTCATCAAACTACTTGTGCCGGTCCCCCACTGTGACAGCTGTCCTTTCATCAAACATGGCCCTTTCAGATAGATGAAGCCTGAATAACAGTGACATGGCTTTGTTGACAAGAGTCAGAATGAATGATTTTAGCTGCCACTTTGGACATCTAGGTTGTATTAGGCAGCTCCAGGGCCATTTTGTGATCTCCTATTTTTTTTAGTCAAACTATCTACCCATCCACCTAGATTCAGGACTCTGAACCTGGCTGGATGGACAATCATAAACAGGATGTGAGGTCATCTTCTTTATGAATCAGGCTTGAAAGTACCACAGTGTCACCTCTTCATCGCCTCTGCTCTCACTTAATCACCCATTGGTTCCTTATCAGCGTAGAGTGGCTCCAATATTGACCTTGTAGGAGAGGCTTTTGGTCTTGCCCTCCGCACAGAGCTCGTAGTGATTGTCGGCTATTGTTTACCATTCTTTACTGATCTTAAGAAATCGATTAGGCCATTTGCTGACTCTGTGGGCAGAGGTTAAGTGTCCTAATGTCTGCTTGACTAATGCATTCTCTCTCGATGACTGTGGTAACAGAGATGCCCTTTGAACACATGACTAACAGTGGGATTACAATCCAGAATTTGTCAGACTGCGTGAAATATTTTGCCTCCAGCTTGAAATGCACAATAACTTCTTCAGTTGAAGAAAGAGCTCTTCTTTCCTGTTTTCCTGAGTTGTCTCAAAAGAAGTATCGGGGCACTTCTCAGCGGATGCTGTCTTTTACCGTCATCCCCCAGGAGTCCAGCTTCTATGTCATCATAATCAGGAATTAATATTTTCCACAGTATAGTTCTTCAGCATACTGACAACTCAGAGACAGAAGGATTAGATGCACACTGGGACACCCTGGCAAGAAATGCCAATGTGAGGAAACAAAAGAAAATAGAGTAAGTATGTGTATTTAATTAAATAAATAAATCCCCCCTTAGGAGACCACTCTATGTGGGTGTGTTCTAAGAAGCACCCCGTGGCTCCTTCAGTAATATTGGTTTTGCTGTGATTTTACGCCTGTAGATATTTCTAGCACTATAACCTTCTCACAATAATAAGTTTGGGATAGCTGTTTGCTGCAAAACTCCGAAAAGTTGTCGACTTAGTGTGTGTATGATTGGATTCTTTCTCCTCCCAAGATTGTCTATAATATCTGTCTCAAGATATCTTTTTTTCTGAGTGTTTCTGTGATTGGAGTGCTGTGGACCATGCCTTTATGTGAAAGGGAAATTTGGACCAGCTCATACCACTGAAAGGATACACTTGGCCGGCTTATTGATTTCCCCCTTGCCTACCTCCCTTGCCCCTCCCCTCTATCTAACCATCCATCCCTCTTGCCCTCTCCAGTAGACTGCTGATGAGCCCGCTCCCCACAGACCCGCCGCCAGCCACAGTCAGTCAGGGTTCTCTCCGTCCATCTCTAGCCCTGCTAGGCAGAAGATTTCTCCCGAGGCCAAGGGGAACAAGGCATATTCTGTTACAGCCAACGCAGGAGAAAGAAAAACGTACTGTTACTAGATATGAGTGAAATCAAATCTGTTTGACTTGCCCGGCAGCTAAGACCATTTTCCATGAAGACAGAGAATGTCAGGATTGAGTGAATGGAATGCAGTTACTCACCTGACAGATTTATAGGACTGTCAGTATTTAAAGTAAGAATTTTATTTTATTACGAGTCTTATTTCCATGGGGAGCAGGTTAGGAAATGAGTGGTAGAAACAGATACTACTCCAAGGTGTTCAATATTAGTGTTTCATTTTGTATTTTTTTAAGTATGCTTACTTTTTTCTCCCCATCAGGCGGCTCTTGTTCCACCTTTGTTTCTGCACGACTGATATTGCCTTGTCCCTTCCTCATGCTCTGAGTGTCCCATATCTTGCCAAATGTCTGCAATAAATGGATGCAGTGCAGAGGGGAGAACACACTCACTCTAAAGCTGCTCTCAGATGTCTAAACTAACATTCAGCCCACACTTCAAAGGCCTGTGGGCGTTGACCCACTGCCCTCCTTTGTGTTAGCGTGTATCTGAGTAAATTGAAATTGAGGAGCGAACGACATGGCAGAGAAAACAATGGGCTATAAACAAACCTTGAGTCAGGCTCCATAACAGCTGGTGGTGTCTTGTGATGCTGTGGTGTTTGCTCCAGCAGTGTGACAGATGTACTGTAAGCCCCTTTGCTGCTTTTTGTGTGTGTGTGTGTGTGTGTGTGTGTGTGTGTGTGTGTGTGTGTGTGTGTGTGTGTGTGTGTGTGTGTGTGTGTGTGTGTGTGTGTGTGTGTGTCCGATACCAGTGTTTAGTTAATAAGCTGTGGGCCTCACTGTGTGAAGGTGACTGGGATCATTCTTTTATTTGTAAGGCAACATCAGGCTTGATTTTAACATTGCTTTTCCAACTTTGTAAAACAAAATGTAACAAATAAATTCATAGATATAAATTCACTGAATTGTTAGTTATTAAAATTAAATAAATTGTGCACCAGCAACTTTCTAAGTGTAAAACTTTTAATTGGTCAAAACCTCCAATTCCAGTATATAATGTATATAGTATATATAAACTAGATGTGTCACGATTCTCCAAATTTGAGCATGAGTTTACAAGGGGCACCTGAACGCACCATGAAGTCCTGTTGGAGAAGAAAAGGGGAACATTCCAGAGGAAGAGCTTGGCAGATCAAGCCATTATGTGCACTTCACTGACTGTCTTTGGATGAATAAAAAAAAAAGAAGTCATTATTTTTTTTTATGACTCTCACTTTTTCTCTCTATCCCACCCACTTGAACACACACATTGGCAGCCAGTAGAGGTCCTTTTGCTAATGAGAGCGTGTAGCACAATTACAGCTTCTTTGCTCAGTAGCTCAGGTTTGACAGAGTCCCACTCAAGGCAGTCTCCTTTTTTTCCACCCACCAACATGATGCTGAATAGCTAGCAGCCCCACTAATTGGATGGTACTGTATTTACGTGGAGCTCACTGTCCCTCTATAGCCCTTCATCTGGGCAGATGCTGCGGATATGGTGGATGTTAATGTGAGATGCCGCAAGCTTCATCATCTGGTATCAGGCTCTCTGTAATTGGAACAGCCCCGGTGGTTCCTTGTAGCCTTCCCAGGCCCTGTTATAACCCCACCCACGCTCTAATGCTGGATGGGGCTCTCCATTCCTAACCATGTGTGGAGGAAGATTCTTAGAGGAGGAGAAGTAGGGAAAAGGGAGGGAATGAAAAGGATCCAGAGGAGGAGGAGTGGGATCTTTTGCTTCCTGTCACGGTTTTGATGGTACCCGTCTGGTTGCCAGGCTGCTCGCCTCTCAAGTGCCTCCCCCAATCCACCACTGCTACCCATCCCCCCTTTTCTACCACTAAAATGATGATGGATTGATCTCACTCAGCGGAAATGACTTTTTAACGCCCACATTTTTTGGTTATACCATAGATGTGGGCTGGGGTTTATCAAAATTATTTGTTTTCATTGTGTATTTGTGTTTGAAATATGTTGTAGCAAAAAATAGTTTTTCCACAAAAATATTTATCCATTTAAACTTCCCCAAAAACCTGCAATATGTATTTTGATATATGCGTCCGTGCATTTGCTTGTGGGCACATGTTTGTGAACACGTGCATAATACCATGTGTGCGCGGGTGCGTTTCTTTGTGTGCGCTCCTCATAAGAGGCAGCTTGTGGAGCTAATTAAAAGGCCTTGTGCAGGACAGAACCATTCATCTTAGTGATGGGCCCAAGCTGTCACTTAACCCACAGTCCTGTGGGGGAATGAACTGCAGTTGCAGGAGCAAAGCCCACAAGACACACTCTCTTTCTCATCCTCATCATATCAAACAAAATCAAAATATGTTAGGGTTAAATATACAACTCGTTTTTAATTTATTGTTGTGTGTTAAAACATTCAATGAGGTATTCCTTCTGCTCATCTCTCCTTTGCCACTTGTCCATGATGATAAGAAATTCCCTCCTCCAATCAACCTTCCCCCACTAAAGGTGACAAGAGCAGTTAATGGTGAGGTGTGCTGCCTTTGACGGAGGCATTAAGATATGCAGAAGTGTCCCTCTAGATTTCCTGTGCTCAGCAGGGTTTTTGGATCACAGGGCAATTTTATTAGCTGTGATGGGACTGACAGAGAATGCTGGCAATGGAATTTGTAATTGATGCCTTTTTAGTATGCATCTGAGGCCTGCGTATCCTTTGGCCTTTCTTGCTTGCCCCTTGCCCCCTGCTCCATGGGTGAACCCAGGCTGCCTGTCCCCTTGCCCTCTCATTACCACCACAGGCCCAGGGGTGCTGCCAGCGCACTGCGAGGTGAAGCAGCTGGGTCAGGGCACAGTGCACTGCTTGCAATGACCCCTATACTATATGGTTAAAAATCACACATTTCACTCACATTTTCATGGATGAGCAAACTTAATGCGGTCTGTTATTGATTATGGATGATGGAAATTGATTGAGCTTCTCTGCCCTGAATAACATTATCTGTGTGTATGCGCAAGGTAACTGCATTCATGTGCAGCTAAAGCGTAACAGCATGCACTCCTATTTCAGGACAGGTTGGTCATGAAAGACACAAATAGTTGCTGAGTTTGGTTTTCTAGAGCTCTTTATTTACTGGGACTATTTGGTTGAAAAGGTCCAGAAAACCAGGATTATATCCAGTGGGGATTGGTGAGAGGTAAATGGGAATGCACCTATGACCTGGACAGCAGTGTGAAATATTCTCCATCACATGTGCTAGGAGACAGGCGTAGCCGTCAAATGTTTGGTGATTTAAAGTCACTCTGGCATTTTTGACTGATCATTCTCTCTATGCATCAGGGTCATCCCAGGTCTGTCGGCCCCTTGCCCTGAAAAGCCCTCCCACCAGGCAACAATGCTAGTTCTTCTTCTGTTGTTACGCCATTCAAGATCAAATTACAATAATTACATCCTCTGAAAGTTTTTGGCACACCGAGCACTGTCTAAATCCTCTAAATCCATTTGTGAACAATAGGGTACAGACCGTACCTGCTATTTGAATCAAAAGCCCAGGGGGTAGAGGAGGGGCCTGATTTTGGCTCAGCAAAGGTATTGTCAAAAGAGGTCTTACTGGCTGGGAAAACATGCAAAGTAAAAGCAATGTCAGCCTTTATCTCTTTTTGTTCTTGGAAAAGGAACAATGCCCGTTCCATCACCCTGCTCTGTCCTGGCCCTTTTGTTGGTGTTCTTAGTGTGTTTGTGTGCATGTGCCAGGGATTTGTATGCTTGACAGTGTGTTGCAACACCTGCGGAGCACATAAAAGCAACATGTATGTATGTGTGTTTTTTTTTTTTTGGGTTTGGAGGGGAAAGAGGTCAATCCCTGAGGGGGTCTGTTGCACTGAGACATGTAGGGAGCAAGGGTCACTGGAAAGGGAGTTGGGGTAGTAACCCTCACCCTTACATGAACCTTAAACCAGTGAGAGACAAGCGAAGAGAGAGATAGGGGGGCTGAGACTTGAGCTTGAACATACGTCTGCAGGGCCTTGGACAAATGATAGGGATTTCCTCTGCCTTACTGACCATGTCTGACTGTCTGAAACCTTATCTTCTATCTGTCTGTGTGGTGTCTTGAGAATCAAACTACCCTGCTTGATACCCATAGTTTAGATATACAGTATGGTAAACAGAGACTGAGAAACAAAAGAGATGAGGCAGAACATTGGCAGTAAGACTGGTTGTCAAAAGATAGGCCTTTTCATAGCTCTCTCACCTCTTTAGGATAAATTCCTAGTAAATGTTGGAAAGTACATTTTCACAGTCAATGTGTTCCAGGAAATTCTTGTGGAACTATGTTTTTTTCTTTTTAGCACAGCACACATTTAATATTCCATCTTTGTTAACGAGCAGGTGGAAAGCCATTAAATCCAAAAGTTTAAAAACTCAGCTCTTTAATTTAAACAGTTTGCTGTCAAAACTTTTATTTCTAAAAATGAATAAATCATATGAACCTGTTCCAATATGGGAGCTCTGCTAGATTGTTTGGGGCGCTCATGGTGTGAACTGTGTGTGTGAGCTGGAACTGTTAATGGAGTAAAGCAGCATGAATCTCTCCACAGGGTAGGCCTGATGTCGACAGTGCAGAAAGAGATATGGGCCTTGGGGTGCGTGTGCGTGTGCGTGTGCGTGTGCGTGTGCGTGTGCGTGTGCGTGTGTGTGTGTGTGTGTGTGTGTGTGTGTGCTGGGGTGATGGATGGACAGATCTGGGGTTAAAGCGGGGTCACCCTGTTTGTTTTGTTGTGTTTAGGTGGAGATGGGGCGAAGAGGGCCTCAAAGCTTTACTCTGTGTTGATAAGGTCTGTTTGCCATACTTCATCACCATACCTCAAACTCTGATGGGATGTGTGTGCAACCTCTCCCCCTCCCTCTGTATCTCACACACACACACACAGACACACACACTCCTAGATAAAATGGGGGGTGTTGAAAGATACTTAATCACTATCTTCAGGTAAGTGTGAATGATTGTAGTTCCTAATAACTAATTGGTCCCCCTTGGTTGCAGTTAGCTGCATATCAGCGGTGTTCCACAGCATTTGACAGTCTCTCCATCTATCAGCAGAAGATCCTTGAGCTTCCTTGCTTGCCTGTTGTCGTGCCATTATTCCTGACTGTAATGTCTTACCTTCAGTGAAATCACTAAGTGTCCCTGGGACACGAAAAAAATACACTCGTGGCCGATTTGATGGAAGTAAATACAGGCTCACAGAGCCTTTTATCCCTGCGTATCATCTAATTCATCACTAAGCTGTTCATCACTAAGCTGTTTTTACTGATATATATATATATATATATATATATATATATATATATATATATATATATATATGTGTTTATATATATATATATATAGGAGGGAAATTGGTTGGCCTTGTGACCTGAGCCAACCTTACTAGAGCAGTATATGAGGATCAGTTATCCATAATGGGTTATAATTCACGCTTGCTACAGTAGGTGACCCGCTGTACAGTA
Organism: Perca flavescens; assembly: GCF_004354835.1. Taxonomy (NCBI): domain Eukaryota; kingdom Metazoa; phylum Chordata; class Actinopteri; order Perciformes; family Percidae; genus Perca; species Perca flavescens. Next base: position 1,555,021 of record NC_041333.1, read on the forward strand.
CATAACTTACATTGGTAGGATTTGCTACCACAGGGTAAGTGGGAATTGCTGACCCATCATCAGAATAAGGATGCGTCCCTGGCTCGCTTTCCCAAGGTTAATCTCCTCAATATTTCCTCTGAAAAACGCATGCCAATTTTGATTTTGTTTCCACTGCACTGCCACTGCCTTCATGCTCTACATTTATTCAACAGCTGCTGTTGAGGTGTGCTTAACTTTCAGCTACACTAGTAGAGCTGGTCAGTGGCCAACAGTCTGTGACTGTTGGCTGTTCGCAGGTGTGAATGTGACACATTGCATTGCTTAACATGAGCATGTGTGCCCAGTCGACTTCCCCTTGATGCACAAATGTTTTTTAGGTTGTTAGATTATTCTAAAACATCAAATCAAAGACTCAAGTGCTGTTCTCTCCCTGTCACCTGTGTGAGGATGGTTTTGCTGTGGCTCCCTTGAGCAGGGATGTCAGCTGCTGCTGTAATGAAACTAAATGTAATAGCCAAAGCCCTCACCTGGAACAAGGAAGATCACTGGGCCATATCCTCACTTTCACGCCAGACTGTCCTGACAAATAAACTCCATCTATGTTAGCAGTAGTCGCCTGCAAACACTGTCACATTCATCTTCTCAGCCTGGCTCGGTTTATCAAAATTCCAGCATGTCAACCAAGGGAAATTATCATATGGGATTCCATGCTGTAGTATGTTAGCTGTGAGTAGAGCGTATGTGTATTTGGCTATTTCTGTGTATTGCATAAACACATGTTTGGTCTGTGTTGTTGAGTGTTCACAATGTGATCAGACCATGTTTGTACATGTACAGTATGTAGCTATCTGTCTGTTGTCCTTAGAATGAGATTCTTCATTTTAGATTTTAGGGAATAAGTGGACTCATGCAAGATAAATCTGCATGGCATTGCTTTTCTCCAATTTAAATTTACCTTTGCATCAGATAAATGGATATAGATACTGTTAATTTGTCTACGTCAACTTTGTGCACAAAGGCACCTGTTATCAGCACAGTCCTGCAGCCAAGTGGTTGTCAGACAGCTGATTAATCCTCTGTTTATAACAAATCACCCTCCCTCTTAACCTTTCAGAAAAGCTGGGAGAAGGTGAGAGAGGAGACTGGCCGAGATGATCACACAGATCATAGTGTTGCTGTTAATGAGCCCCGTGCTATGATCAGAAGAAAAGACTTTTACAGAAAAAGGCTTTTATTTATGTCCTCCTGCATGCTATACCTGAAAACAGTCGCCTCTTGGAAACGAGGTGCTCCGTTTGTTGGGAAGCGTCTGAACCCTGCCATCTGTTCAGGGGCAGAATCTCTCTGTGTATCTATGGCAGCGGTGTTATGATAACTTCGTACAGAGAGAGAGAGACGGTTTCCTGAAGGATGAAAGCATTCCCATCATACATTTCCCTTGGGATGTGGTTGTTCTCAAAGCAGCCCTCCTGCCGACAGAGATTTGGGAGATTCCAGAAGACCTTAAAATCTCACCGAACACGAGGAGGGGCAATGAAAACACAACACATGGAGAGACATCCATAAGAAGCATACATGTATGCTCATCAAAGTGAATATTTCCTCTATTCCCCACTCTTTTCATCTTTTATGTATTTCCTCTTACAAAACACTTCTTTTAGGCCTCATGCTCTGACAGAAATGTTAGGGATAATTAGGCTTACAATGAAAGAGCACCAGACATTTGAGGATATCCTCCTTTTGAACATTTCCTTTCAAGGGAAACTTTGGGTAACTTTTCCTCTTGAGATAAAAAGTCAGAAGAGCAATTGATAACTTCATATCTGTCTGTGAGTTCTTCCTTCCTCCTCTCTCTCCTATTTAACTCACTTGTCTTTCCACACGTCTCTCCCCACCTACTCATTTTGCAGCTCTGCTCTGTCATTACCTGGGACAGAGGTGGGTTCATGGTGCGTTTTGCACTCTGTAGTTTCCCTTTTTTCCTCTCCTGTTTGCCCCACATGCAAATAATCATCATGCTAGAGGAGCAGTGCTCCATCTTATCTGCTCCCTGGTTTTATGTTAGCATTCTCTTTCTCTCCACTGCTCCTTCAGTGAGGCGAGCAGACACAACTGGGAGTGAATGGTATTTACACTCATCTGTGTGCTGTTCACCGTGGTGGTTGCATTGCATAGCCTCATTACATGAAAAGAAGCAGCCAATGCTCTGCAGACTGGAAGGGAATTCTCTCACTCACTTAGATATGGTCCACATATGGTACAGTAATGCTTACCCTTCCCACCAATCAGTCAGATGTAATTACAGTGTGATTAAAGACTGGTTCATAAGTCGGACCAAGTGTTCTACTTTTGTAGTTTGCTGTTAAAATAGGCTTGGAGAGTGAGTGGTTGGTTTTGTTCAAAGTTTGACATGTCCTTGTCTAAAGGTGAGAGTTCATGACTTAAAATAGTCATGTCAGTGTGGGTTGTTCTTTTCCACACTTTGACGCTAAAACTCCTCTTAAATAGCTGGTTCTAAAACGTGCTTGCCTTTGAAGCTAGGTCACTATGCGTGCATGTTAAACATATGCACAAGCTGGATAAGGTTTTCTATTTTGAAATTCTCCCAAGGAGGAAAGCAAGGTCAGTGGCGTTATGCAGGGTTTTCACAGGCAGCTTTTTCCAACTGCAACTCAGCTTTATTGGTCACGTGCAGTGGATTCCAAGCAGGATTGCGTCACAACAACATGGAGCCGACGGTGTACACTGTCTGCTGACAATTTGTTGTGGGTTTTAGTGCTGTTGAAACGTTTCTATCAGTGTCCATCTGGCCTATCACAAACAGTTTGGAAAGTCTTCTACTCCAATCCGACACTTAGAAAGTTGTGTTTAGTTAGGGTTAGGGCTAGTGACTAGTTAGTTTTCATTGCTACAATGCTACTATTAAAACAAATGTATATATAAAAACTCAACAGGTATACCAACTGCCTGGGCAACCTTCTGCCAAGCTAGCTGTTTTGTATTAACATCCCTGTAGTCATCATACAAAAGTGTATCATAAAGTAGGCTATAGGAAAATAATTTTAATTTGCATGTAATTTTAAGTATAGCATGGTATATACACAGGAGAATATATTGGAGGCCTGTTTGCGAAGTCTGCCCTCTTATTGGCAACCGCGTGTGCGGTGAGTGGTGAACATCCGGGCACTTTCGCTGCAGACTTCGCTCAAACCGCTGTTCTCATAGGGAATGAATTGAATCGCTCGTCCGCCTTTTGAAGCTGTGAAACCCGGCGTTACGCTTGAGCATAAACAGCCATATGAATGTTTTAGTCAGGTGTTTAAAGTAGAGATGGTCCGATACCAGTATCGGTATCGGCTCCGATACTGTCTAAAACGCTGGTATCGGTATTGGGAAGTACTGGAGTTTATACCGATCCGATACCACGTAATAAGGCCCTAAAGAAAATCTTCGTAAAAGTAGTTTCTTTATGTTCTTTTTCCATTATAACTGACTGTCAAACTGGATAATAAAATAAAGTTCTGTGGCATTAATTGTTTGTGTTAGTTCATGTTTTACAAAGAGTTTAACCTGAGCCAGACCAACAACAGTAGTTAAAATATAATAAAATATACGACACACTGGTATCGGATCGGTACTCTGTATCGGCCGATATGCAAGTTCAGGTATCGGAATCGGTATCGGGAAGCTAAAAATAGTATCGGACCATCTCTAGTTTAAAGGGAGGTGAGTGCAGCGCTTTTCACACACTTTATTATACAAATTGAAGTGTATTCATGGTGGTCATAGGCGAGTGTGAATAATGTGTGTGTGCATGTTGGCGCATATGTGAGTGTGTGCACATGTGCTTATGCACAGTTAGTTTTTTTGAATTTAAGACTCAAAGATTTAAGACTTTGCTTACACAAATTCCCATTTGCTACTTCTTTGTGTTTTCATTACTGTGTTTCCATGACACACATCTGATCTATGTTATCTGTTTCCATTGCTTGCTAAAAACTTAAGTGGGATAGAAACTCAGACTACAGAGAGAACCAGTCGAGCTGATGGAATAGGAGTGTACTGGCCTAGAAGTGAGAGCTTTGGTAGACATAATCTCTTTTATGCCTTTAATTTGGGAGGATTAGTAACCTACATTCTGTCCTCTCATCTCTTCGAGGCCAGCCTTTTATGGATGGACACTGCTCCCTTCATCGCGCCTTGCCTTTTTATTTGAATCCATACAATCATATTGGCTATTATTCTTCCAAAACTTAAAATGCTATTAAATCTACAGTAGATAGTTAAAGTTTTGGATTGCATTTTGGAAATTTGGCAAATGCATTAACATACAAATAAATTAATGCATGGTGTGATTTTATTCTCTTAAAACACAGATTACATGAAAATACACGGACAAAAATTTTTGATCGATATAATATGATTTAAAAGCACATAGTAAAATGTGTCTTCTTTTTTATTTTTTATTTCTAAAAGAGCCTTTGTGTGTATGTGTGGTTGCTGATGGATGCAGCTCCAGGGGTGTGATTAATGAGAGGGACAATTGCCAATCATCCTTCATTGGTCAGTCAGATGAGTGATGTTGTTATGTTGTGATTATGTAAGACACACACACACACACACACACACACACACACACACAAAATGTGCCTACACACCCAAAACCACTCCAGCATGATCAATTATTTTCACCTACTGTTGTCCGCCATTGATCTGGCAACAGAGGTCTTCATTGATTGTGGTCACCCACAGATTACAATCAGAAGGATGCACAGTGCGAGGTCTTCTTTAAGCCCGAGGACACAAAAGACAGATGCTGGGCTGTAAATGTCCTGCATCTTAATCTGTCCAGATGCCACCCTGCAATCTTCCTCTCCCATTCCACGTCCTCTGCTAATATATCTTGTTTTATCTGTCTTGAGTTTGTATAGTGTCCTTTGAGTTCCGGGGAAGGGGCTGGAATTATTAGAGCTATTTGGTTCTGCATAATAGTATTTGATGATGAATGACTCTGAGTGAATGCACCGTGCAGCTTTGTAATTGCTGACAGAAAAATAGCTATTTTGCCACAGCATAGAAATAGATTGATTTATTAAAAGCATAGTTCATAATGTGCTTTCAGACTTTGTACTAATTTTTATTGATGTCTTCATTTAATATCCACATCAGCACATTGAACAAACTGCTGCTCCTCTGATGATTTACACTGGATCCATCTGTGTGCCTGCAATAATTCAACTCTTTATTCTTGTGACCTCAAATGAATAGGGCCCATTATGTGTCCTTTTTATTGCAGTATTCCCTATATTATAAGGAAATATATCCTATATATACTAGAGATGCACCGATTACAATTTTCTAGGCCGATTCCGATATCTGATTTGTCTTTGAGTTAGATCAGCCGATACCGATTTTAGCCGATTCCAATTTCATTTTTTCTAATCACTTTACAGCACACACAAATATTTATTTTCTATCTTTTCTTTAATAGAAAATTTTACATAGAAAAGTTTTTGAACAGATAATCGATCGCTATAAAACAGAACTATATAAATTACTCCTGGTGTGGGAAATTCACACACACCTAAAGTACAATGTTATGGAAGAACCATTTCCTTCTTTTCACATCCAATATCCAACTAAAAAAATGTGATATATTTAGCAAACTAACTTCTGTATGTATGAAAACAGGTAATGGAAATAAAATAATATATAAATAACAAATACAAATAAAATAAATCTAGCCTTGCTGTATCAAGATATTTCTCAAAACACACACGCAGGCCTGTTGCAATCACTTGTACATCAGTTCAAGGGGTGTTTGAACGTCAACAGTAACGTTACCTGAAAACAGCTTGTAGTTCCTTTCTTAGCAAGTTTGCTTTATTTGTCATTGTGCATAAATATGCTGTCAACGGGCTTATCCGCTAACGTTAGCTACTGACGGTTACCTCTGAACAATCCAGCAAGTAGACGGTACCGTAACGTCACCGCTCATTTTACACACAGTTTAGCAACAAAACTAAACGCTGAGGGAAGATTACTACGTTTTTAATGTTGGCATTGAGCAGTATGCACCCCCACTAACCTGGAAAGCGTCGCCGGTCACGGCCGATCACGTGAAAATCGGCCAATTCCGGTCACCAGCCGGTCAATCGGTGCGTCTCTAATATATACTATATGTTGTGTAATATATATATAATTTATGTGATTTTGAGAGACACAACATAGAATTTGAGATAGATGGAGAGTGAGGCAGAAGGCCATGGAGTAGAGCATAGGAAGCACTGCTGACAAAATGTGGAGAGAATTGATAAAACAAACAAAAAAAAAACTTTGTTTGTGGTTACAGCTGATGAGTATGCACATCACTAGGACATATCCCAAAAAATATATCAAAAGTTTTGATCAAATGCACATTTTCCCACCATCCCTGAACATATTGTTTTTGTTGTACACATGACATGGGAAGGCTTAATTTCTGCTCTTTCTGTTTCATTTCTATTCAGGACAATTATACATAAGCAGCTGTGGAAGTGTCAGGAAGGGGCGTTGAGGGCTAAAAGACTGATGACCCTGTCCTTTTCCCATTTACTTCTAATCTCTGTTCTGATATGAGGTAAATTGTATTGCTTCGCACATGGCCAAGCAGCCCTGTGCCACCCCTCTCTGAGCCAGCACACTGGCTCTCCTTGAGGAGGCTTGTTAAAGACTGACCAGTGATCAAGTGCCCAGGGCCTTCCCAGGTCAGGCCAGAGTGCTCTCTTGACCTTTGTCTGCTTAACTCCAAATTATGATGTATTAAGGCACAAAGGACTACTAATGGCTTTGCATGTATTAAACATCTGTGCTGCTCCTTGATCAAAGAGCCATTTACAACAGGGCCCTAAATCTGCTCACAGGAAGTAGTGGTGAGTAAAAAAGGTCAGGGGTCAAGGCGAGCGTGTGAAGTGGACCTGTGGCTAATTATTGGCTTGCGAGAGCCTTTGTACTGGGAGCCAGCTGTAAGACTAGAGGACTAATGTCTTTAATATCCTGTTTGCAGCCCCTAAATGTTTCTCTGTATCAGAGAGGAGCATTCCTGAAGGTCAGAAATGGAGGCTGCTGCTTTGATGATGATTGGGCATGTCCTCCGGTCTTGGGAGCAGATGATAATCTGCAATGCACATGCCTAGAGAGAGAATGCCACACTCTTGATTGCGGTGAAGACCATTTTTCCCTTTATTGCAGTGTTTGATAGTAGAATGGCAGTCAGACGTCAGGGCAGCGTTACTTGTCTTTTTAAAGCGTGTGAGCATTGTCTCAGTTTAGAGTTGTGGCTCCATTCCTGTGGTGTCAGAAATTATACAGTTGGTCTGTAACGACAAAATCCGCTGTTTGGACTTGACTTGGCCACGGAGTGCAGTGCCGTTTAGCTCAAAACCCCTCAATTTGCTCAGACTTAAATGAGACATTGAGAAGTCACCAGACATTCCTGAAGTGAGTGAGCAATCACTCTGTATTGTCAGGGCATAGAAATGATAGAGGAAACTAATCAAATAATTGAGGAATGATGAAGTTAGGTTTTTGCATTACCACCAGTATTGATGGTGCTTACTGGAATGTGAGGTTTTCCAGGTGCACTAACCTGGTTTTAGGTGATTTCAATCATGCTTTTTGTTGGTGAATGACTAAGTTATCAAATACGTCACTCCATTTTGTATGCCTGTGCAGCATCATTTAGTAATCCTCAGAACATATCTTTAAAAACAATGGTTAATCTTTAGAACTCAGCTTGTGCTTTGAAATTACTTTTTTTTTTTTTTTTTTTTTACAAAATCAGAAACAATCAGAGGACCTTTAAGGAGTTTAAGTACCGTTAACCTGAACAATTAGTCATGTTCTAAAGGTCAATAAATCATTGATCTTCTTAATTAGAAAGTGAGAATGGATGATTCCTAATTGTTCTATTTATCTCTGATCCAGATGTGCTGAAGGACTCACGTTACAACAGCATTTTTCCTCTTGACAGGGAATTAAATATCTCACAAAAGATAGGATGGCATTCTCTATAATAAGTAATAAGCAGACTTAGTCTTCCTCCTTGTTTACCCCTGGATTAAATCCCCAGTCAATTTGACAAGTTTCTTTAATAGAGCTGGTAATTATAGTCAACCTCGCTGTAAATTATAGTAAACCTCTTGAACACTGGCAGCGGCACAGAGAGCTTTTGTAGAGGTGGATACATGACATCATTTATTAAGTAATAACCCTATTAAGTGTTATTCATTCAAAAACTTGGCTGGCTGCAGTATAATCATCGTTTTTTTTCTTGAGCTGACTGTCAACAGAGAGTGCAGCCTACTGAATGGTAATTATATTCCAGTGTTCACCATACAGTATACTCAGTATTAGGGCTGGGCGATATGGACCAAAAGTCATATCCCGATATATTTTGGCTGAATATCGATATACGATATATATCCCGATATTTTTTTCCGCAAAGTGAGAGCAAATGTTCAGTCAAAGCCAAAATCAAATATGACATGTCACAAGTAGTTTCATAGAAACAGTTGCAAAATCAAATAAATAATAAACTGGTTTCTTCACCTGGTTCATGATTAAATGCTCAGCTGTTCAAATAACAATAAAATGTAAACCTAAATACTGTATAACAGGAGTACCTTTTTTTGAAATCAAAGCTCCATATTTGTGATTCGTTCCAAAGGTCAATTAAGCTTTTGATATTAATATAATCTACTTTGTTCAAAATGTAATGCCTCATGCCTGTAAGCCTAGGTTTATAGTCCCATTCTTCCACTTGATACTGCTTCCACTTAAGTAAACTAAAAGATGAACTATCGACTACAAAACAAAGAAACTAATTAATGTGTTAATACAAAGAATATTTATTATGATCGGTTCACAGATCTGAGTCCAAACGGAAACTTCACCCTTCTGAACTAAGAGTTTCTGCTTCAAGGTGAAGTTTAAAACAGACTGAAATGTCCAGGCTCATTCCTCCACTATCTATTTCTGTATGTATTTATGCGTTACATGTCATTTTAACGGGCACTGAGCTCCAGATCCTGCAGCTGCAGACGGTCTCTGCTGCCCCGCTGTAGCTTCTCTCCGTCCGCCTGCCGCCGGCAAACTTAGTGGAACTTTCCGCCGATATCGACATACAGGTCGTCCTGGACTACGTGTAAGATCCTACCGATTACCACTCTGTCTTTGGCTGGTCCGATCTGGATCAGTGGGGACCCCGCGCAGCAGCGAGGCAAAGCTGTGTTTTTCCCGGGGGAAGAGACGCTGCGGCCGGCCACGGAGCTCTGAGCCTTCCGCTGCCGCCGGAGCTCAGGTTGCTGGTCGAAGGCGGCATACATGATCATAAAACACATTGTCACCTGTTAAATGTTATTCATTGCTGTTTGTTCTTTTCATTTCCTCTATCGAACATAATTAAGCAGTACAAAAGTCCGGCATCTTTAGCGTTGATCTGAATGCTTCGGACCCCTGTTCCAAGATGGCGGCGGTTTTGACGTATGTTTAGAACCTCAAGGCGACATCTGTGTATATATCTATGGGAGCAAGGATCACATTTGAACTATATCGATATATGCGATATGGTCTAATTCCATATCTCATTTAAAAATATATCGATATATTTTTAATATCGATATATCGCCCAGCCCTACTCAGTATACAGTATACGGCAATCCACACAGCAAAATCCTGAAATGTTGCTTGGCGCACACTGTATAACTTGCAAAGATTATTAGAGAATTATGTTATTAGACCTTCATCAGGCAAATAGGATTTTACTCTAATTCACCCAAATCATGCAAAAAAAGGATGTTTTTTAGCAGAACTAGCCATTAACCTATCACGATAAAGCATTCAGGAATATACTACATTGTAAACATCGGGATCATGTACAAGAAGCATTACTACTCCATAACATGGGGGAAAATCCTTTCATCCTCACCTTTCATTTTCTTCACCTCTCAAGAAAGTATGAGATAAATATATTTGATCTATCCCTCTCTCTTCTGTCTGGTTGCCTGTCTGTCTCTCTCTGTGGGGGTCTCACCCCTTTTCCTCTAATTGGCCAGCTCCTCTCTCTCCTTGCCTGCTAAATAATTGGACATGCAACCCCAACCCTCGCATCCCAATCATTGGCTCTCTCCACTCCCGTCTGCATTCCACACACTTCTCATCCCAGTATGAGTCTCTATGGACCCGTCTTTGACCACTGGATCAAAGGGAATACACAATCCTGCACCGTCCAAACACATCGCAGCTCAGGCTGCTCTCGTCTCACTCACAATACCAAATATCCGTATGAGATGGATTTTTATGTCCAGTATATTGCATCCAACATCTCCCTCCACTACCTGAACCCCTGGAGACAAAAAGCATCTCCTTCTGCAGTACATGGAGAACAAGGTAATTCATTTTGGGGTAACCCTGCTGGAATTATTCATAAGGGGTTCAATATCAAAATATTCCGCTCGGCTCTGGCCCTTAATAATTCATGCTTAGCATTAATCTTCATTGGTATAGGGAGCAGAGGAGCCATCAGTCACTATAGGGAGTCTTGGCTTGACTAGTACCCAGCCCTAGTGTTGGTTGTCAGGGTTTACAGAGGTAGGGCAGGAGGGAGGGAACAAAAGAAGGAGGCGTGTGGCTTTGTCACATTGACGAGTGGGCCCCCCATCTCTGGGAAGGAGGCAGCTCCAAGGAGGAGAAGGCTGAGCTGTTGACCTTTTGGGAAAGGACCATTGGCTTCAGATTGAGTGATGGTGTCAGCCGCTAGTGTAAAACACCTCTATTAGGAATGCCCGGCATGCTTGGGCACTTCTAATTATGAAGAATGCAAAACAAGAGTCAGGAGAGACAGGAGAGGTCGCCTCGCAGTCAACCGTACACCAGGCTTATTCACCAGCTACCGCTATGTGGGACCCACCACCGCGTGACTACTTGTCTGGCCTCACTCAGACAAAACCATACCGATCTGACACATTTCCTGCCTAAGCTTTGCATTGCCGTCATTGTTCCCCCCATTCTTGACAGTTATTGTTCTGTTACTAAAAGCTACAGAAAAGGTTTCTCTCTCTGTGTGTAGTGTATCAGTGTATGTTGCATTTGAGCTCACTGAGTGGGAGTTCAGACAACCTCTGGAGTTCACCTCAGAAAAAGACGGAGATCAAGCCAAGAAGATGGATGCAGAGGAAAATGACTCAACATTTGTGCATACTTGAAAACACCCAATGATATAAGCCATCTGTGTGCAATTTGACTTGACTGTGTTGTCATCCCGCTTCCCCGTAAGGTATCCCTGCGAGAGAAAAGAGCCTTGTAACATTATCAGCAGCTACGCATAGCTACCGGGCAGTCAGCGATGAAGGGAGGAATGGACAGGCGGAAGGATGGAGAGCGGAGGAAGTCCCCAGAGATTTTCCCACTGAGAGACGGAGGTCAACAGCAGAACCCAAATAGGCTTTTTTTTTTTCAGGAGCTGTGAGGGAGTGAGCCTACAGTCCCTTCTCCCTGCTCCACCTCCAAGCCCCTGCCTGATCAGTCACTGAGAACTGAGAGCTCATTATAACAGACCACAGAGAAGCACAGTAGAGTTGCTAAGACTAAAGGCAGGGCCAGACGGCCAAAAGCTGGGACATTGAAATGCCATCGCGTGGCTTTCTGCTGGCTCTCGGTGTATTCTGTACGTCTTTAATACTGAATGTATGTCGTATAGCTCGTGGGTTGATATTTCAACAGTTCCCATCTCTCAATGAATAAAAATCACGATCAGAGGTGGGTAGTAACGAGTTACATTTGCTTTTTTTTGAAAAAATTATACTTCTAGGAGTAGTTTTAAATCCCTATACTTTTTACTTTTACTTGAGTAGATTTGTGAAGAAGAAACTGTACTCTTACTCCGCTACATTAGGCTACAATGAGCTCGTTACTTTTCTTTTTACCTCTTTGGTATTCTACGCGTCATTGTTTTTATCCCCCCCTGCGTACGCCTCATTTGTTTTTTTAAGATACATTTTTTATTACATTTCTCATTTTAAACAATAACCGAACATACAAACACACTTGAACAAGAACAACCCCCTTCTACCACCCCACACCCTCCGCGGTCTCGAGGAAAAGTCTCTCAAGCAGATGTAATTTAGAGTCGTCATTAAGTAACAAAACAATCGGGTCAGTAGGAAGTCGACATGCTATCCCATCAGATATTATTGATGTTGTTTTATTCCAAAACTCATGTACCTGTTCACACTCCCAGACCATGTGTACGAGCGTACGCCTCATTTTAGTGTTTTATTTTGACAGAGAGAGAGTTCCGCTAAAGGCTCTACCACGTGACTGTGTTTCACCAATCAAACGCAGTTGTGCAGTCTCGTCACATGACCATACTCAATCTCAGCGGCGGGACGGCTTAGCTTTACAGTCGTAGCAAAACAAAAATGTCAGAATCAACCGTCGGCAGACACAGACGAGGAGGACCAGCCCAGGCCTCATATTGAAAGCATGGTTACCGTGGTAAAAGGGCCAAGCAGCAGCTCCATTACCTTGGTCTAGTTCTGCCTGCAGAGCCTGGTAAACAAGTAGAAAGGTTTGGAAATTGTTGTTACTTGTGCTTATTTATTTTTTATTCATTATTATTTTATTGATTTTCTTGTTTAAGTACTTGAATTTACCTGGCTTATTTTAATTTAAGCTGTTTTGTAATTACTTAATTAATTTTAATTTATTTTATTGATTGGATGAACTATAATTTGCCTGAAGATGATTATTTTGTATTTTTGTCTGTCTGATTGAATGCTTGTGTTAAAAAATAAATCAGACGTTACTCAACAGTTACTCTTATTACTACTTTTTTTACTCTTATTCAAGTAATTATTTGGATGACTACTTTTAACTTTTACTTGAGTCATTTTATTTTGAAGTACCAGTACTTTTACTTGAGTACAATTTTTGGCTACTCTACCCACCTCTGATTGGGAGGCATTGGTATATTTCAAAAGATGATCAACTGTTTTAAAACCTCTGTGTTCATCCTGACTTAAGCAATAAAACATTTTTCCCTTGTGTGTTTTCAGAATTACCCAACTGGTAGATTTGTCATCTCATACAGTTTTACTGTCACCAACACCCGTAAAACATCTCTATTTATTTAGTGGCAGCCAAGCGTTGCCGTTTCTCTCAAAGGAATGCCCTTGTGCTCGCCCCAGTAACCTTGCGCTTAATGGAATAGGTCAATCTGAGGCGGAGGGGGGAGTCTTTTAAAGAAGGAATACAAAATACAATGAGGGAATAAAAGAGTCAGGGTTGCTAATGATAGCAGGAAGGAGGGCGACGCTGGGAGCCAGGTGATTATTCAATATCTGGAAATTCATCACCTGCCCTCTCTTTCTTTCTTCTCTGGTTTTTTCTATCTCTCTTCCTCACCCTCCCATTCTCTCTCTCTCTTTGTCTCAAATGGGTCCGCTATTGTTGGATTTTCTCACATCTCAGCAAAAATTAATTTTCTGTCTCCCAACACAATTGTTGCCTTGGTGTCTACGATTTAATATTGCAATACTTTATATTCATGCATCTTTAAAGCATTCATTTTCTGTTGGTAGCAAATGAACAGGGCCCAGCAGAGAGTCAGTGAAAGAGGAGAGCGAGAGAAATAGAGTCACAAATGAGGTCCAGGTGTGGGGGTAATCAATTTCATGGAGTATGGTTTTGCAAGGCTGCATGCTGAAGGATACTGTCATAATTGGGCCACCATTTCAGACAGGTAATGGCTTTTCGGCATTCATTCTTTTTATATATACACACAGAGACACACACATTCCTGCCTGGACCCATGGAAATCACAGGCCATTGAACACAATTGAGACAGATAGGTTTGTGGCATTTCCCTGTAACCCCCATGTTTCAAGGACTCTTGCAGGCTTGTTCATTCATCAAAAGGGAAGGTCTGTTTGGCAGAACTTTTCTCTAGCTGTGGTCAGATTTATCACAGAGCACAACTCCTGTTTGGCTTGTTAACATTAGCTAGATGAGCTGTCCAGAGCTGCAGGTGCTGCAAAGTTAAAGGGGCTTTTATTACGGCTAAACTGTAAATGGATGCACATCGTGAAGCTGCAATACACAGGTGACCAGTCTACCCATGGATCATCCTAGTTGCCACCTCTTGTTTTTCCACTTTTTCCTCTGAAAGCTTGCAGATAAGGCAATTGTCTTAGTGCATCAAATCCTAACTGGGTCATGACACAGCAGCTGATCGTACAAAACTAGATTTAAAACTAGAGTTATTTTGCATCAAAATCAATGAAGGTCTTCTATCTGGCAGTTCAGTGCAGGAACATTCATATGGCTGACAGAGCCGCATTCAAATGTCTGTTCAGTGCTTCTCATTAAAATGACTTGCTGCCTTTTTGATGTAGAGAATACTAAATTAAAGTATGAAACTTTATCTTAATTGGTCCCAATTAACAATTGTTCTTCCATTGCAGCAGAAAGAGTAATGCACTGGCATTTACACAGATATCCTCTGACTGACACACACACACACACACACACACACACACACAAAAAACCGTGCACACAAAAGAACCTGGCTCTTACGTCTCTTGCATTTTTTCTGCCTTAATGGATCCAATTACTCTTTCAAAGACTGCCAACACTGTACCTTATGGTGAGATGGTAATTCAGTTGTTTTTAATGGACACACTCTCAATAATAAACCTGTGGGGGGAAAGATTTTCCCGACAAATTGCGGCTCACGTGGTAAACGTAAATTATGCTAATGTGAAGTGCAGAGAGATTGTCATGTCTCGTGAGTGGGGGGTGTCATATATTCTCCTTTTATAATGGAGGAAACCTCCCCGTAATTTCCCCTAGTTGTGTACGTTAATGGGAAGCGAGGGGTTTGCTCACAGCGCTAAAGTATGTCACAGTGTTTTAAAATAGCATATAAATGGTCACATATCCCCTGCTACGGTACAGTATAGCATGTGTTACCAATCGGCATTGTTAGTTAGTCATGGTTTGGATCCTGGATGTACTCTACTGCTTTGTTTGAGGGATTCAAACAATGAGAGAACAACAGATGGCTCCGAGTGTTGATCCAAAGTGTTGAGGCACAGTTGACATAAACTCACTGCAGAACATTCCTGCTGGTCCATTCCCTCAGATCCAGTATCATCTCTCCGCGGTGCCCGTGCGGCTCATGTTCTCAGCTTGTCTCCTGACCAGCCATTGAGTTGCCTCCCCCTCCCCTCGCAGGTTCTCCATCTCTGACAGGGGCCTGGGATGGAGACCACCGGACACAGACGAGGTCACTGTATCCCGTTTCAACAGAGAGGATGAATAGATCTGGGACAACCAAACACACACTGTCCCCAGACTGCCTAGGGCACCACGGTCCGGAGAGAAGAGGGAGGGAGAACAAGAAAGACTGACTGAAGTGCATTCCTGAAAGGAGGAGAGATGGGATTGAATGACGAGGGAGGACAGGGGGGCCACTGGTGACACTGGTAGCCAGTAAGATCGTGTTTTCTCTCTGAAAAGCAGGCTCAGAAAAACAATGACTTTGGCATCTGTCTGGAAGGGAGACACAGAGACTGTGGAGTGCTGAGGGTTCACGGGAATTCCTTTAATGTAACCCTGCCTGGGCTCTCATCGGATACTTCATGGCTCTCCTTGTAGAATGTAACATGAATCAAACTCTATCGCCACATCAATTAAAGCGGCACGCTCACCGACTCTGCAGCTCCCTCTTGTAGTTGAAAACACTGTGAATGAGAAGATTAGAGGTTTGTGTGCCAAGATGACTTGTCTTGTCCTCAGGCCATATCCTACATCAGATAAGGATCAGCATTCCTCCACTCTCCAGATGTAGGTCATGCAGCCACAGCGGTGCAAGCAGCATAAAGAGTCTTGCTTCATTTGTTTTATTACCCATCACTGTGTACTGTGAATCTTCTGCCTTTGCACCAGATCAAATTGAGTATCTTGCTCCACTTTGTCTCTTTTATTTCACTACATCCGCCGAGTTTAGATTAAATCAAATCATCTTCTCTCTTCGGGCCATACACTCATTATTCACTAAACCGACGCACAATAGGGCACAAGTTTAGAAGTGGGGGCAGAAAATGAACGAAAGACACAATCACACATATAAAAGCAAATGTATCAATCTAACATCTATTAATCTAATACAGGCATAATTTGCTGTAGTTCTTTCCACAATAATGGTACAATGACAGTCTCACAAATGTAGGCATATTAGAGCTAATAATGTCATCTCCTCTGTTATTAATGCACCAACCCTATAACATTACATGCAGTTTAATTGACGGATAGCCTACATTACACTTCATGATAATTTGCATTGTAAAAAAGAAGTTCACTCTCCTTAACGTCCGTATAAGTTTTAAATTCTAGCATGTTTTTATAGGAATATTGTAATTACATAGTCAACTACAATTGAAAATATAGATTTTCCTAAAAAGATGCACAGCAGTTGCAGTATTTTCTCTGTTAGGGCAGCCTTTATGAAGCCTGAGAGGCAGGGCATGAAAAGATTTATTAAGTCCACTTACTGCTGTTGTGTAATAATTGCGGAAACCTAGATGAATGTCTCAACATTTTTGTCAAGAGAGAGATTTTAGTTATTAAGTCAAAGTCGAACTCCCCCAAAATTGAGGGGGGGTATCGCTCTCTTCCCCAGCATCAGTTCAGTCACACACGCATTCAAATGCACACACATACACACACAGAGGAAGTGTTACAACAGCATGCCGGAAAGAAATCTAGAAAATGATCCATGGGGAGTTGGGGGCAGGTCATTGGGGTAACTCCTCCGATGAAGTATGGCAGTTTGAATGAGGCTTTATGGTGGGAACTGCCAGAGAAAGAGATATCTATCAGTCAGCCAAACTCAGGTCAGGTCGTCTGCACCCGGTAGCTCAGCCAGAAGCTCACCACGCCCTGCAGATCCAGTCCAGTATCACACTTCCCACTGCTGATACTGCTTGTTTGTTGGTGGTATTCTGTGAATTGGCCAAGGGAATATTCCCCCAGTGTCCGTACTGCTCTAGGACAGGAAGAGGCTAAGTAGAAGCCAATTAGCTTTGATTTCAGGTCAATTAACTTCTTTCTTCGTCTACATTAGAATGTATATTATCTTTGGGAAAAGGAAATCATGGGAGGGCTGTCACGGACTCCTTGGTAGTCTGTTGAGCTTATGTTGTCTGTCCAAAACAAGTGCTCAAACTCTCTCAGAGGACTAAATAAACAGACTGACAGCAGTGTAGAACAAAGACAGACTGGAATCCCAAGATGATTGGTTTTGTATTCTCGAGAAAAAGCAGGGCTTGTTTCTTCTATTTTGAAATGGAATGGCACATTTAATTGAATGTAGCTTTAGGATTGTTTCTTGGTATGTTAATATTTTTGGCACATTGTGGTGTGCACTAAGAGGTGGTTGACATGGGAGAAGGGAACGCTTGGGCTTTGCTGAAAAGAAAATTGAAAAGAAACAGAATACATGGAGTCAGATTTCATGAAATAATAGCTGTGACAGAAATGGGGGAAAGGCAAGGCAGCACAGAAACCAAGAATGATTTTCTTCTTGCCCCAAAGAAAAAAAAAAAGACAGAAGAAGACAAATATATCAGGGCCATAACACATGGCCCATTGTGTAGGCAATTTAATGTGCACACAGTGTAGTTGGAAGCAAATATTGCTTCTGTGAAACCATTATTGTGAGCTGAGGTTGGTCTGTTGGAGCGGATATCTGATTTAGATTTATTTGACTACAGTGCAGCACACTGCTGAACTGTTCCTCAGTTCCCTTTTCTTCCAGGAGTTTTTAGAGGGAATGATTTTTTTCCCCTATTTGTCGGGAAGAGAGTTCAAACCAAGCGTGGCATCCTGGATCAGGTCCAGGTGCCTGTGGCCTTTTGTGTTTCATGGTGACCTGCCAAGGATTCTGTGCCAGAGGGAAGAACTTACTGCAAACCAGCTCTGCCTTCTTATGCTAGCCCTTCAGGCCACAGGTCAAAGGGCTACTGGCTGGAGTTGTCAACTCTGTTCTGCTTCTTAGAGCAAACACACACACACAGACACACAATATACATGCACGAGTGGTCAAGCTCAAATCAGCACATTAGCACATTAGCACATTGAGTGCTCTCTTGCATGCTCATGCCTGGACTGGAGTGGGGAGTTGTCCATTTTGGCTTTAATTGTGTTGTTTTATGCATTAGCCAAGGGCTCATTGTGGGCTTATACGGGCGTGGGTGTATAAGGATGCATGCAGGAAGCAGTGACAGAGGGCTTTTAGTGGACAGATGACAAGGTGGAGGGCCTCTTCAGCCTGGGCATTGCTTTTCTATCTCATGTGGAGTGGCCATGGATTGCTCTTACTACTCCATTCAGCTTGATCACTGCTATTCCTTACTTCAGCCATTCTAAACAATTGCTTTTTGTTAGTGGTGGTGACTCATTTAAAGCACGTGATTTGAAGTACATTAGTGACAGACGCAGCAGTGTTTTTGCAGCAGTGCACCCAGTGTCCTGCTTACACCTGTGTGGCATTTGTAATACAGTATCCGTATGTTGCCATGTGCATGTGAAGGTCTGAATGAAACAGAGGGAGAATGAGAGCATGCACCCTGGTTGGTGAGTGGATGTCATGCTTCATCTATTCCTAGAGGTTATTTCATTTTCTTTGTCATTACTGGAGTTATTACAGAAAAGAAGAAAAAATGTGCTTTGGATCAGGAAATTAAGTTTTCATGGATTGTAACCTTCTCTGTGGCTGGCCCTGTGTCTGTGTGTATTGGACTGGCACACCACGTTCATGTTTTTGGGAATCACATAAAACACATTGAAGGTAAAGGAGAGGACAACTCAGGTCAAATGCCTTGCACAGAATCATATCCTCATGTATGCTTCATAACTTAAAACAGTGATAAGCAACATCTGGCCCATCACTCTCACCATATGAGGGAATGCACAGTGAAAACTTAGAAACTCAAATGTTTGATAAACACATACAGTATAATGCACATTTCCTCTAAATTACAACCCAAAATCTGTAGCTGGTAGTGGGCCAAGTAACTATTCGCTGATTTCAGTCTGGAGTTTGTCAGAATATACAATGGCTTAAAATGAATGTGCTCCATGCAGGCTGCTACTAAAAAAACTTGGATCTTACATTTTATAGCAGCCATTTGTCCTTACAATATAAACAGACCAGCCACTGAGAACAGATACTGTAGCCGTAATGTCTACATTTGGGCACAACAGTCAGACTAAAAAGTGACCCTTGATCCCAATCATCCTTAAATTGAAACATTTCACAGCACTTTAGATGTTGTATGGTTTTAAGTACTTACATCAGCAGAAGGCTATGTAGTTGAATCATTAACAAGAACTGTCTAGTTTAGTTACTACAAAGAATTGTGTGGCTAGAAAGCAAATGTATGTACAGTAAAATGTACAGTAGTTATGTATGAGATGCAGTGAGGCAGAGAACCCCAGAGAGATCATTACTCATCACTATGCAGAACCATACTGTATGGCCTTGTCTGTCACCACTGAGGGGGGAGATACACTTCTGTGACTGGCTTATTTCCCAATGGCCCCTACAGTAAAACGCTTAGACAAGCAAATTAACCACTGTGATGTACAGTAACAGTTACAATTCTGAGGCTGTGTACAGTTAAGGAGGGATAGTAAAATAGATGGTGACAGATAGATGGTCAGACCCCGGGATTGTAAGTACAACACTACTACGTTTTTAGCCACATGATGACAGAGTTGACACTGGAACAGTGTCTGGCATGCTTGGGATGTCTCTGTTTACTAGTCAAGGTTTCCACTCACTTGACTTTGTTGTAGCCCTGTCAAGAGGCGAGGTGTCCACTTTAGCACCAGTCCATCACAGTGTTACACTCCCGTGATTTCCACACTCTGCTCCTT
Source organism: Perca flavescens (assembly GCF_004354835.1). Taxonomy (NCBI): domain Eukaryota; kingdom Metazoa; phylum Chordata; class Actinopteri; order Perciformes; family Percidae; genus Perca; species Perca flavescens. The sequence goes on from NC_041333.1 coordinate 1,574,983, forward strand.
TTCTTCTTCTTGTTCTTCTTCTTTCCTCAACAGTAGCGCTACTCATCCCACAGGATGGAAATGAGAGGGAGAGGGATAAAGAGATGAGACAAAAAAATTGATATACAGAGAAAAACAGAGCAGCAGTAATAGAGAGAAAAAGCTGAGATAACTACAGTGTGAGACACAGTTGTAGGCAGGAGGTTGGAGAGAGAAATGTTGTCAGTTGCATCTGAATAATTCATAGATTCTTCATAATCGAAAAAGCCACTGCTTTTTATGATGTCATATTTCACAGCTAGTTTATGCTTAGGAGGCCTGTAGACAATGGGCTGGCTCCAACAGACTGAAGGAAGTGATCTTAGATGTGGCAGTGATACTCTGCTGTGGAGTGTAAAGTTGTGTCTGTGTGTTGTTTTCCCTCCCCAACTCAAACATACTGTAGCATGTGCGCCCCTCCAGACTTCTTTGTCATTTTTGCTTTGTGTACATCTCATGTGAACATCTTTTCTAATGTGGAATGGCTGGTCAACCAAACACTTGACTGTCCTTAAAAGCTCTGGTCGACTCATCTTAAAGCCGTCTCTCATCACAAAGGCTGCGTGCTGAAACCACAGAGTGATGCGTGATAAAAGAGAGCCTGAGGTATGGAGCTCACATCCATCGCCACTTCAAAGAGCAGCAGAGTCTATAGGATCCACTGCTATTGTCTGGTGTGCAGGTGTGCTGCCTCCCACAGGCTCTGCAGGTCTCAGAAAGCCACGGAGCTCTACAGATTGGGCTTGCTGAGATGTTATCTCTCCCAGAGATAGACAACATGGTGGGGACAATAGAAGGCATGTGGACTGGGGGGGGGTCAACATAATGTAACCCGAGTGTGCCACTTTCATCCCACATTCCAAAAACGTGCAATTCAGGTGGAATGAAACCTTTAATAGCCTGAGTCGAGTGTCTGGCTATTGGCTATGTCTGTGTTATTGCAGGATCAAACCTTTTGAGATGGTCAATGTGTCAGACCAACATGCCCAATGTCTGATCCCTGCATTAGACTCTGAATGGACAGCATACCTATTGCATGCATGGTGGGATATGTCCAGTCCCTTACAACTCTGCTGAATATACCACTGTCCCTCAATTGAATTAGGGGAGAGGAAGATTTTATTGATGTCACCCATATGGCCTGTGCTCCCAGGCAGGTCTCACCCGCATGACGTGAACTGCTCTGTTTTACTTTGCTCTTCCCCACAACAAACTGAACACCCTCATCTGCCGCTCCAGAGGGCAACAAGCCCCATCACATCCTCTCCCTGGTTTGTTTTTTCCCCTTTGTTGAACACAGTGTCGCTTTTTAGCTGCACGCACTCTTACCGTGGCTTTGTTGGCATATTTGAGCCTAGCAGAAACTAAACATGGGTTTATTTGATGATTTGCTCAGAGTAGAGGCGGTGGCAGCATGTTGTGGTGAATTGTCTCCCCGTGTGAGGCACGTTAGGCATGTCTTATCTCAGGAAAGCTGGGAAGTACAGAGGGAGAGTTTATCTGTTCGCCGAGTCCTGACCTCTCTGTGCTGTTGTTCAATTTATTGAGGAGATACAAAGGGGGGAGAGGTGGTTTGTTGCTGCTTCTTTCCCATGCTTGTTGATCTCACACTCTGTCTGCCAGGGGACAGTTTGTGTGCTGGCACAGAAGAGTGTTTCATGTTTGCCTTCACGCTTGCTTGTTATACGCCCCTGCTCTGCTGCTCCATGAGTGCGGAGAACCGGTTGGGTCAGCAGGTGCTAATCAGATGTACCACTGACCACACAACCCGGCCGCTCTTAACACACTGCTGTGTGTGTGTACACTCGGCCACTGACCTCAAACACACACTGAACCCGTCACTCCCTCAAACCTGCGTGTGGAACCTGGAGGCTAACACACACTGCTATCTCAGCCAAGTATTCAGCAGCCAAGGTGTGTATGGCACTATGTGTGTCGTCATTGTGACGCTCTCATTATCTTATATTTCAATTCTAATTAAATGTTTATTTTCTCGGAAATAATCCAGACTGACGAGATTCAAACTGTCCTTTTTTTTACCTTGTCTCACCTCTTTCATAGTCTGATTTGTGCAGTACACCCAAGTCGGCGCTACAGCAGTCCAGAGCTCACAAGCCTCCCTCCATCCCTGTTTGGCAGAAAAACTCAAACAACTACCCTTTTGTCAGAATAAAAATAGCATTCCTACTTACAGCCACAACGGACTGGGCAACAGAGAAATGAAAAGGAGAAAATAAAATAGAAAGTAGAACCAGGAGGATAAGTTGCCCTTATTAAAAGAAAATTGAAACATGCCAATGGCTGATCTTTAATAAGTTCATTATATCGTACATTTGATAGGTTTCATACCATCCTTGGCGTGTCTTCTTCCCAAGAGAATTAACTGCCAGAGGAAGCTTCTTCAATGTGATTAGGTTTTCACGTATTCATTTTTTCAGATGTCGATGTTTTGCAGATCCATCACCTACATTATTACAGAGAGAGCCAGCCAGGGATGGGATTGAAAAGATATGAGACCAGTATTTAATATTCTCTCTTAATGTCACCCAGTAAAGCCAGCAGTTGTCTGTCTTCTCTTAGCATCCTATGCTGTTTTACATTATACAGACAGCATAACATTACATTACTAAAGTAAAAATGATTTCAACATATGTGATTTTTCACGTTGTTTTTCATCAGACAGAAATGTCTTGACTTGAGAATTGGATTGAAAAACATAAAGCATTGCCAATGATAAAACGATAGAGAGGATGGAATTTGAATGGACAGGCCATGTCAACGCTGACGCAGAAATAGAGTTAAGAAACCATAATCAATACACAAAATATGTTTCGACAGTATTCACCTTGACGCTCCTGTCCATTTGTCAGGCTAGTCTCAGGCTGCCAAACTAGAACTCGCGGAGTCTACGCTAGAGGAAAGCAGTACCTCAGAGGAGGAAAAGCTTTCTCTCCCACTTCTATAAATCTAGCAGAGATTTTAGAGTCCTCTCTGAGTAGAGTTGGTGCAGTAGCCTTACTGTAAATTCCCCCCGCTGCTGGGCTTGGCTGTGTTCCCCGGGGAGAGATGTCATAAATCAGCTCACCGGGATGTTTCAGCCATGTTAACAGTAGCAAAGTATACCATAAAACAAAGGAGAAAAAAAACTACGAAGGGACATTTCTTTTGTCTGTGCCTCATCTAATATAAATGTAAAGATGGAAAATCCAGGGCTTAACATCAGTCTTGAAACCGTACACAGTGTCAATTTCACAGGGATCAGGGTCATTTCTGGCACACCAACAAAACTTTCTCCTTGGCATCAGCCATGCTTGATATTGCGTGTTGGACAACTTGACAAATGTAGTGAAAAGCTATAGCTCCAAAGTGTTTGGCAATGTAGGTGTACACACTCACGTGGTGGGCAAGTGCTGAAGATGAAATTTCAGCTCTCTATTTCTTTCTGGCACACTATCTCTGACAGCATTCCCCTCGCTCCGTTCCTATCGGTATCTCTTCCCACTGTAACAGATCCCCTCTTAGATAGGGATATGGACATCGTTTCATCTTCTCAGGGTGCATCTGGGAGGGTTTAGGGTCCATGTGGAAGCCATTGAAATGTGGACAGCAACTGATCAGAGAAAGATGTGCCCCTCTGGAGCTGCTGCAGCAGCACATGTTTGGACCCCAGTACCCTTATTTGCTTTGTCTCACCCTCTTTAACATTCCTGTGCCCTATATTTCTGGGAGGACCCCCCACCCACCTCCACACATTACTTAACCTCTCCAACCTTTTCCTCTTTTCGTCCATCTTCCTCCTTTCTTCCACCTCTCCCTGTCTCCCCTGTGCCTGGTAAAGTGATTGGGGAGGGATCAGCATGGTGGAAATGAAAGTGGCCATGACGAAAGGCTGAGGGATCTGCTGTAACATTACATTGGATCCCCTTGTGCTTTTTCCTTCCCCAGTTTCCTCTGTGCCTGCCTGTTTCCCCTCCACACAGCCGCTATCATATTACTCTTCCACAGTCATCTCCGCAACAGCCGCTGATGTAATCCTAGTTTATGGTTCCGACCAAGGCGCACTGTTCTGCACAACAATCGCTCACTTTTTCACTGTTTCCTAAACAGCTATCAAATTAGACTTTCAATGGAAACTAAGTGTATAAGGCTATGGTTTCCATTACTCCAACTTAAGATGAAAGTGATGCTTCTAACTTTTCTGCTTTGAATTACTTTGTTTGACATATGTTACGGAGAGAACATCCGCGCACCGCATGTCCACTGGATCTCATTAAGCATGCATTAATAAGGTGTAGCCCAAACAGACTCACAGTATAGTCAGTAAAAGGACCTAAAACACAAGCAAACACACCTGCCTGGACATGGGTGATCACACAAACATACTAGACTCTGCTATACTGTGCTGTAGCAGTGGAAGCTGTTGTACGTTAACCACTGGAAGGTCCAGCTGAGTTGAGGCAAGCAGGAGCTGTATAATGTTTGTGATTTCCATTATGTCTGACATGAAGCGAAGCCAGACGCGCAGTCATTGTAAAAGGTCTCATCTCTAGCTCCACACCATGATATCGTCCCCCCCTGCCCTGGTCCTGTTTGTACAGCACCAGTATAGAATAACACTGTATCAGTCTCCGCTGTTTGTCGATAATATAGCTTTGTTATGGGAAGATGAGCGAGAGGCTGGGGAGCGTCCTGTAATCTGGCCGTGAGATCTAATAGTCTAATAGAGAAGTGAAAAGATCTGCAGCAGATGTTCTAAAACGCTCGGATGGGGGTCAAAAGGCACTCTGCGGGAAAGCATGCTGTGTTTATGGATGTAATTTCTCTGATGGTGTGAGTTAGCTAGCTGACAAGCTCCTCTTACAGTTCTCCTTCCTGCCTGGGATCGTGAGCTTTCCACCCTGTGCAAATGAGCCCATATCACTGCCTGTCCCATCAGATTAGGAGCGTTTGTGATGACCGTGCTGCCCTGACCAGTGGTAACTCATTTATCCGTTCATGTATCAATCCTCTCTATCCCTTATTCTTTTTTCCTCTCCCCACACACACACACACACACACACACACACACACACACACACACACACACACACACACACACACACACTGCACAGATGAACACACAAACAAGCACACATGTAACAGGTTTTGGTTCCTCAGGAAGAAAAACAAGTTGCCTCACATCCCCCTCTTAGTCCAGTTATATTCAAGGGTCCCGTGGCTGTTCCGAGTCCTACACAGCTTCTTTGTCATTGTAGAGCTGAGGAGGGGTCATATCTGGAGGAGGTCCATGGGGAGGACTGCTGGGACTCCAGGGGCCTGGAATGTTAATTGGTAAGATTGTTTTAATAAGGCCCTCATCTTTGCAGATGCTGGGAGAGGGTTAGCTGGTGGGGCCACACAGACGGGAGGGCAGCTCACAGTGAGATATTGTCAGCAAACATAACTGACACAATGTGAACTGAGCTGTGTGAAACATGTAGCAGGATTAAGGCACAAGTGGATAAAGATATTCCACTGCTCTTGGTGTGTTTACGCCTGCTTTTCTATCAGTAAAGGGATTTACTGTAATGAACATTCTATGGTAACAAATGTACAATGTGCATACATTCAAATAGTAAAATCCTATTACACTGTGAAGACTCAGACAGACTAGCACAGTCTAGTAAATCTGAGCACAGACACAGAAGGGAGAACAGCAGGGAGAAAAGAGTGAAACGTAAAGGCAAAGAAAGAGGAAAGAGTTTACAAAAAACAACACATTTTTTTCAACTAACTCAAGTAGTCTGGCCATGTAACTAGGTGGTTTTATTGCCAGGTTTTAAGATATCCACCTCTGAAATTTGTGCCCCAAAACAAAGGAAGTGAATTGTGTTCATTGTGCTCACAGCATTAACATTTTAAAAATGTAACCGCATCATCTCTTTCCAGAATCAATGTCCCCATTACTCTGGATAATCCACAGAACACACTGTCAGTAGTTTTCACTGGAACTATTACTTGAGTAGAAAGTAGTTCCAATGGAAATGTTTACAGCAAGGTCCTTAAAGAGATACACTTATTAGGAAAAAACTAACTAACTGATCATAGAGTTAGAATGGTTTAATGAGCTTGATGAGCTTGATGGCTTTTGAATTTTCCATAAATGAAGAATGTTGCTTAGAATGTGAAGATTCTTTCTGAACTAGCTTCACAGAGGGCTGATATGGGCTACGAACAGAGCCCCATTGCCTCGGCCTGTGCTGTGTGTGAGAGGGCGATAGAGGCAGAGAATGAGAGAAAGCATACTGTACAGGTATACGTGTGTGTAATATAGTGTTACATCTGCTCTTTTGTATCTCTATGCAAAGAGCTTCAGGCTCGAGACAGTACAGTGAGTGGTGAGAGATGGGGTTCTCTAATGCTCCTTGTCTTCAGGGAGTAGGCTGTGGAGCTCCATCTATAGAAAAGACTAACAATATAGAAGACAGGCTTTACTCATACAGCTCGCATATTTGTTCCTAATAGTAAAGTCCAACCTGGCTTGCTAAATGAAGACACATCATAAGTATTGGCAGTGCAATGTTGACTGCTGCAATGTTTCTATCCCTAAATCATCTTTTGTTGCCAGGGTCCTGCAAATGAAAACAATTCTCCACTAGTAAAAAATGTTGATTTACCTGCTTCTTCTACCTTTATCTCCCTCAGTATTATTTTACTGCGTTGTGAAACTGAATGGAAACAGAATGTCTTCCACTAGCTGATGTCCACCATCAGCTCTATGCTGTGTAGACGGAATATTTGATTTAGCTTGGCCAACCCCTAATGAGAAAACTATACATGTCTTGAGTGCATTTTGTAACCACGAAACCTGATGCTGTGTTTCCACACCAGGTAACACACACTGCTTCACAATCAGAGTAGAAATCACTTTCATATGCACACAGAGCGTAGGGCCTGATCTGTCAAAAGCTGACAAATCCACGGATGGTTTGTTTTTGTTTTTCAATCATTACATTTAAATGTGATAATCCCATACAGATGTTTATTACAATCTTTGCATTGTGGTGGCTGGTGCTCTTATCAGGATTTTATAGGATTTTTTTTTTTTTTCCTTTTTAAAACATTTTTTGTCGGAGAGAGAGAGAGTTGTTCTCAAGCTGTTTCTTTTCTCCGACATTCCTGCCTGTGCTGTCCCAGCACTCGCTACACTCTTTATTTTAGTTTAACTCCTGCTCACCCAGCACTCCAATCACACAGGCACTGTTTATTGAACTATGAGGTGCCAAGTCACTCACTCAGTCACTCACATAAAGCTGCCTCCCTGCTGCCCTCTGTGCCTTTCTCCAAGTCCGCCAAACGCCATCTCTCTCTCCAAGCTTGACGAGAAGACTTATGACCATTTAAACAAACACAGGCACTCAATGGCCTCTCTGTCTGTGCGGCTGTGGGGCAAGGCTTCCTTTATGTGGTGTGTGTGTGTGTGCGCCTGTGTGTGTGCACATGCTTGTGTTTCTTTATGTAGAGACATAATTGCTGTTGGATACTTATGCGCATGAGGTCTATGTGTGTGTGTTGAAGCGTGTGTAATGTAGATGATGAAGCGCTGACATTGAACCCTCTGCACTTGGCTTTCTGCAGCCTCACTGGGCCACAGCGAGTGCAGATACGCCCTCTACTGTGCCACTGAAAGATCCGCAAAGCCATCTGCCCTTGGTGCCAGGTATAGACTGTAATCACTTGGCACAGCAAAGTGTGAATGTCTTTACCCCCCACCCACCCCTTAACCATGCTTAAATCCACACACCACCCGGGCCAGCCTGATTCATATCCCTACATGGCGTGGTTTACATCACAGTGTCACAGTCTCAGCTGATCTGCAACGTTTGAGATGTGGTCCATTTTTTTATACCACAGCAAGTAAGACAAGTTGAGAGAACATGTTGACAGGCGCATCTATGTCTGTTTTTGTCTTTTTTTTTACTTATGGACTCCTGTAGTTTATTGTTCAGGCTCTGAATGTTTATAAGAGGTAATGATGGAATCCTGTTACTGTTTAGTGACATCACATCTGAATGTGGAGGATGACCTCATGGCATCCGCGGTGTGCAGGTGCAAACCCTAAAGGCCAGTTGGGTAATAGTCTATCTGCTCTTGTTGACATATTTACGGGTGTGCACAAGGTGTGTTGTGGTCGACTAGGCATTTAGACTGTCAAGCTTTTTTAGCCAATGTGACTCTGCAGATGTGACCTCATATTGAATGTCACGGTTGTCTAGAGAGGTATTGTTTTCTCCGTGATTTATCAATATGGCATTTGGATATAAATGTGAAATCTATCAATTAAATTCTAAAAGAACAAAACTTGTAGGATTGAAGAGTGTATAAAGACCGGGTTGCATTGTGATGTCCACTATTATTTACAGCTTCCCTTCGTGTCAGTTTTATCTTTGTGTATGTGTACATAGCTGAGAAGTTTATCTATAATCATCTATCCCAGACAGTATTATGCTGCAGGATCGAGTGTCTGCAGGGTGCACAAGAGGGCATGAGCTCAAAGCTGAGGAACTAAAGCCAGATTGAGAAAGAGAGGGGAGTCTGCCGTGTCCAATCTCATCTTCCTGGCGGTGGGGTCGGGGGGAGACAAGGGAATGAGGAGGAGGAGGGAGAGAAGGGAGGCAGTGGTTCTCCAGAGTACAGTAGGAGTCCTGCTATGTCTTCACACCCACCAGCAAAACTCCAGATTTATGCTGAGGAAACACACAAACACACACACAAACACACACTGTACGCATGCCGCTGGCAAATTATCCACCTGCAGCAGCCTTTGCATTAGAGTGGCATGGGTTAACGCACCATCGCTATGAGCCTGCCTTTGATGTAAGCTGCTCAGTGTGTGTGAACTGACAGAGAGGTAAGATAAGGGGGTCAAATGCTGAGAGGGAATTTAGACACAAAGTGGGAGTTACATGGAGGAAGAGAATGAAAGGTATTAGTCCCACAGGACAGAGCTGGAGGCAAGGTGAGGAGCATCAATATGGAAGGGTTTAGCTGCACTGTGAAAAAGTCTGATTTTTGCTTATGACATAAACAACACTCATGAAGGGGCAGAGGAATTATGTTGTACAGTAGAAATGCACTTTAGGGGAGCTCAGCCGATGTAAGCCCTATTTTAATACAGATACATTTGTCGTTTGGCCAGAATGGGGTAGATTTTTAATAGGCTGCAGCTACCGTGAAAATGTGACAGTGTTCTTTACGTGTGAAATAAATAGCATTGGAACATCCAAGCCCTTTTCTTATATGGTCTTTTTTATTTTGCTGTTATTCAGATGTTGACTTGTCTCCTTACTGCATCACAGAGAGGCCTTGGCAGTAAATGAATGGGAGAGAAAGAGCAATTCTACTGCAGCTGGGGCAGTCACATATAACCATGAACATCTGGGGCTGCTTAGCCATTTGATATTTTCTCAGTGTTTGTTGTACTGTCCATTTGTCCCTACCGTATGTCCTCAGGTAATATCAAATCATGTTTGACTCCTGATAGCCTAACATTGTGGCAGTTTGTGAAGCAAATCTGATCAGTCCAGAAGAAAGAGGAAGAGAGACAGGGGAAAGATATGGATTATATTTCATTATATGTAGCAGAGTCCTTCTTTTCCTTAGCTTCTTCTCTTTTTTTCCACTCTTTAGTTCATTGTCCCTGCTGTTATCATTGATTCTGCTTCCCTTAGGGCTAGCCATGTCCATTCTGTTTCAAGGAAAGATGCAAGCCAAAGGCGAGACCCATGCTGTGCAGGATTGACTCGGGGTGCCTTCTGATAAATCTTTAATTCCCTGGTGGGTTTGTTTTTGTATCCTTCCAAAGATTTGCAGGAAAGCTTGTTGTACTTGGTTTAATTTCCTTAGAACAAAGCTCATCTGATCCACCCACCAGACTTGTGTGTGGCATTAAGTCTTCATTTTCATTAATGTTGGAGGGGCAGCACGGGGAATCTCATTTTAATTTGACATTTAAACATCTGTTTTCAATTTCCTGGGGGAAAGAGTGCATGTGTGTGCGTGCCTATGTGTGAGTGTGTGGGTGGACAGAGGATAGTTTGTGGGGGTGATGGACCTGGGAGCTTTCAGAGCTGAGAGCAGCCATCTCAGCAGACCTTTAAGGGAAGGTTTGGATGTAAGAAATGATGGCAGCTAATTGGGTTAGCCTCAGCACAGCTCCAGTTTGCTACTGTGGACCTGTGAGCGATTTATCATACAGTACAGTAGAATGTGGTTAGACTGGACTTGGCAGGGCCCTATAGATGTTTGCCATGTTTGCAAACTAAGCCTCTGCGTTGATAGATATGGTTGCTTGATACACAGTCAGCTGAGCTCTCTTGCAGCGAGGCATGTAAGCCAGATGAGATAGGATGTGTTTTGTTTTTGGCCTATGGAAAAGAGGAAATGCAATGCACAACAGATCCCTTTACCTTGACAAAGCATATTGCTATCTGTCCAGGTCCGGATATTCACTCCCTGTTTCATCCCATCATCAGCATATTTGAGCAAATCCAGGACGGACAAAGAGGCGTCTTCATGCTGGGACCTGTGACGCTGGCCCATTTCCACACATTAAGCCACAAACTGAAAATCTCTCTGTGCACACACAAACACACTCGCACACACATTGAGTCGGGCCTCCCTGTTAATAGCGCAGGAAATATTATCTGCTAGGGGACAGCTGCAGGCTCACTAGAGAGACAGAATGGTAGAGTAGGCTCATTATCCCAAACACAGACTCAGACCACACCACACACACACTTTCAGGACAGCACACAGCGTGAGAGACTCTTTATCCCATTTTTTCACCCAATTCTGGGTCCTAGAACAGGAACAGCTAGGGAGGCAGGCGAGCTGGGCCTTATGCAGTATTTATACAGGAAGGAGGGACGCTGGATGCCTTATTTAGACCAGGGGGGCCAGAGGCAACCGATTCCACCACTGCTCCGGATCTGACAGGGCTTCTGGCAGAAGAGTTGGGGCTTTGTACCCCATCCAGATCTGTGTTTGTCTGTCTCTCTGACAGACTGTCTAGCTGCCTCCGTCTCCCTCCTGCTCATTCTGCCTCCATCCCAGAGGATTTTGTTTTCCTCTACGCAGATGTTCGGGGTTGTCTGCTGCGCTGCACTCAGCTGTGTTTATAACAAAGAGGTGTTGGTTTGGAGGAGGAGAGAGGGCAGCGAGGTGATGGAGCTAGTGCTGTTGAGGAGGGCTGGAGGTCACTGCGCTGTTGGTGTAAACACTGGATGGTGCCAGCTATCCCTTGGGCCTCCAACTAGTCGATACAGCATGCATTCTTTTTTCCTCTTATCCTCGCCGCACATCCCTTTTTATTATCCAGAGGGACAGATGCATATGCATGTTAGCTGAAGGAGTTCCAGTAAGACCAGCAGGGGAGGTAGAGACCCACTGAGAGGAGGCCATGTGCACTTAATGTCAAGGTTAAAGTTACTGAACTTACTCAACCAAGCGTTTATTACGAGCTCTGCATTAGCCGTGCAAGAAAAACACAAATTCTCTCATATGCTCTTTACTTTTCCTTATTCCTTAAGTGTACATACTTTTGATCAACAGGAAAGAGAGATGTTTGAACATTTAAAAATTGGCACTTATAAGTATTATATGGGCCAAAGCTGACTGCAGCATATTCAGTTTTTGACACTCAAGTGCCGACTTGTACACTAACACTCTTAGAACAGGTTAACTTTGCTGATACAAATAGAGACAGTGTTTCTTCAGATGGAGCCGGTGTTGTAATGGATCGGATGTTTAGTGTTTACATTTGCATTCTTGGATGACTGTATCTGCTTTTAACCGTACCAAATGGGCTCACTCGCCATGCAGCTGCACTGCTGAGTTTAAGTTGGATCAGATTGAGTGTGGAAAATCTAGGGTGTCACACACATTTGTTATTCATCTGTGTACAGCACACTGCATGTATCTGTAGATGAACGCCTCCTACTCATAGGCGACAGCAGCGTATAAGTTACACAATGTCTGAGGAATCCTTTTGCATTGTTTCTGATAAATATTGTTCCTATGCTAAAGAGGCTAATTGAGGCTAGGTAATGTGACAGCTGTACGTAGGGAGGTGCAGGTGTGATGTTGCAGCAATGGACTGTGGAAGCTATTACCACCCATCCTACTCCAAAAGCAGGTTCCTACTGTTAAATTGGATTCCCACTACACGTTACAAGAAGCAGAGAGCAGTATCTGGGCTCGGCAATGTCCAATTAAGTGCTTAAAGGGTTTAGACAAGAATTTGTTGGCTGTCAGTAGGTGAGGGGTCCTGGGGTGAGTCTGACTTTGACCTGTGACCGAGGTGCCTTTAGAGCAATAGGCGGAAAAAGCTCAGTTTTATCCCCAAAACACAGACACAAGCATGCATTCACATTACTTTTCCATACATACAAAGGGATAACAATGCACTCACTGCGCCAACCTGCGTACTTTGTGTGTGGCCTGAATTTCAGCTTGAAATTTACAAGCACTATAGATATGTTTTTATATGTATGTGCAGTAAAGCTGGGAAAATGATTACTGGCACATGGTCTGCAGAAGGGAGCTGGTGGCTTTTTCATTACTTTCTCCCCTCTCAATAAACCTCCAGTTTATCTTTAATGCTGGAGATACATACTCCAGAGATATGTTGTTCCTCTGCCCCTCAGAAAATTGATTTGCATTGATCTGCTTTGTTGCAAATACCAGTTAGTAATAATGCTGATGTGATATTCTGCTAAGGTGGGCAGGCAAAGACTAATGATTTTAGATGAGGCAAGTTTTGTCATTTTGCATTCAGCCCCAAATGTTAATCAGAATTGCTCAGTTCATCTCTTGAACTACATCTATTCAGTATCGAATTTGTACCAACAAATTAGATCTAGGAAGCTGTGGATCTCTTATGTCGAATAATGAATATCATGGCAGTGTCATCTTTTTTACAGCACATCTACCAGGGAAAATCAATGCAAATAAGAATCATATTCTACCAAAGTCCTTAGCAATGCAGCAATGGTGGATTGGATCTAATGTAGATTTTCATCTATGTGAATATAACACGGGTGTATGGCCGCAGGGATGTAAATATGGACTGTCAGGGAGTGATGAAGAAGCGATGATTGAGAGGTGATCATCATTGTATACTGCTGTGTGTGTGTGTGTGTGTGTTTGTGTGTGTGTGTGTGTGCGTGATTGTATGAAAGTCTGTGTGGTTCGGTCAACAAAGACGAAGGTCGTTGCTTTTAGAGATGTTGATAGGCACAAATATGTATTCATCATTGCTGTTGTAAAGCTTATTGTCAGTAAGGTTATCATGGGAGAAAGCTGGAAATCAAATAGCAACTCTATACGCCTAGTACATACAGTAGCCTATACTATACATACCTTTTTTTATTTAGTAATTTTTATATCTATTTATATGAATACATTTGGTGGGATTGTTGCTGGTTTCATGGTGCAGTAAATCGATATGTGTACCTTACATTTAGTTATCTTTGCGGAACTAATTATGTGTCTCAAAACAGCTTGGCTGCTGTTTTACTAGCTGCCTTTGGCTTTATAAATGTAGCAACAGCTTAAAGTGATATGCTTTTTTAAACCATCTTCTTCTTTAACTGTTAGTTTGCTGTGTTTTTCCCAACGCAGGATATATTGACATTGTGGTAATTATTTCTTTTCCTCTTCTTTCTGTTTTCTCTCAGTTCTTCGTGATGACTTCAGACAAAACCCTGCGGATGTGATCGTGGCAGCAGGAGAGCCGGCGGTCCTGGAGTGTCAACCTCCACGCGGACATCCTGAACCCACCATATCGTGGAAAAAAGATGGAATAAACATTGACGACCGAGATGAGAGAATCACTGTAAGACTAAGTACCTTAAACATTGTTATTGCTGACACGTAGGCTAATCTATTGATGCCTGAAGACTGCTTTGTGTATAAAGATGATGTGTTTGAATGTATGAGATAGAACAACCCAGTGATGCAGGTCACGTCTTTACCACCACTTCAGTGTTTGTTGAAAGATTGATTTGTTTGCCTCATTATTCCCATATAGCAATTACCCAACCCAAAGCAGCACATTTTGGTGGATACAACATTTAATGACTGAGGTAGATAGAATCAGTCTTGCTCCCTCAGTCAGCAGCAGTGCATTGATTCGGGATGGCCTGCTGATGAAATCAGCTCGGAGAAGCGTGGATCAGGAGGGAGAAATGAGCTGACCGGAATCAAAGAGCAGAAAGTTGTACTCAGCAGCAGCAGCGCCTGCAGAATCCAAACAACTCTTTACATTTGATTTACAACCAATCAATCAGTTCTTCATTCTTGCTTACCAAAGGTCTTGAATTATCCTAGCTCAAACTGCCTCAACCAAACACAACTTTGTGCCCATAGTTGTTTCCCTTGAGCAGGAAGAGACTTTTTAGATTGGATGTGTGCTTTAAGGAAGTATAGTAAAGGCTGTGACTCAGCACTGTAACACAGGTAGTAATGAGGAAGTAGTTAGCTGTGGGTCTGGATCCCATTTTCACAATCTGACTTGATTTAAGGTTTTTGGCTAGACATTTTGCAGTTATTGAGCAGTCAAATAGTTTGGCCTTCAAATGCTGACGATGGCTAACTTCACAGTACAGCCATGGACACTCAATACATTTTCATCACTCAGCAAGTTGAAACAGTGATTTATCGCTGTTGTCTGCCTTAAACGGAGGACTGTACATGACTGAACACTGTTGAAACAGTGAGGGCCAGTTGAGGTTGCGTGCATTGAGACCTGATCGCAATTCTAACTCCTAAACAGTGAGTATTCTTCGGCTCTGTTATTTTCCAAGCTGCACAGGCAGAAGATTTGGAGTCCGTGTCTGTCCGCTGAGCACCATAATTGAAAGAAACAAGCGCATGATCTAGTTTAAAGTGAATCAAATTATATCTGTTCCTGAGTCAAGTCAGTTACTGATAAGCACGAAACCTCTACGCCTCATATCTGTGGCCTTGTGGCCTTTGGATTTACTGTTTGGATCATGCATTTATTATGTGTTTACTGTATTCACACCTTGCTACCTATTTGTGCCCACTGTTGCACTATAGATGGTATCTTAGGCAGAATGCAACATAAACTTACATTCAAGACAATGTTGATCTATTTGAAATAAAATATTATTTGACTTTTCAGTTTTGTTCATCACCTAACGGCAAACTACCTAATGCAGTTAACTGTAGAGTGAGAGAGGTACTTTGAGGACAAAGCAGCCCAGGTTCAACTCAACCCACAACACACACACACACACACACACACACACACACACACACACACACACACACACACACACACACACACACACTTTTGTTGTTTATAAATCATTTCTGTAGTAACTTCCATCCTAGCCCCTGTATATGTGATTTTGTGCTGAATGGGTGAACTCTTTGGAGTAAATGTTGTGAACACTGCTGCTGTAACAGGCTAAATGACTCAGAGATGTGTCCTTGTAGCCGGCAGCAGTGTTGGCCCTTCTGTGGAACTAAAAACAGGGTCTGGTAGATTTATCAGAGCTGTGTGGACCAGCTGGTGTTGCTCACTGTAAACTTCCTGTCAAGCACAAAACCTCACAGAGTGAGTGTTCCCAAATGACCACTTTGAAAGTAGCGCTAGACATCACGTATGACTATCTAAGTATGTGTAATCAACTGTGCTGACCGATGGGAGTCTGCACGGTCGCCTGTGGACACCCATGTTAACAGATTAAGTTGTATTAGAAATGGGACAATCATGGGGCGTGGTCCATAGTTTGTTTATGGAATTGTTAATTTGATACGAGTGAATATAGGACTTTAGAGAAGGGAGCAGAGGCTGGAATCTTTATAATGTGATGAACAGCTGAGCTCTTCAAAGCCCCCTCCTCTCATCCAGCCTGCATTGTTGTGTTTGGTTCAGTTCATTCCTCCCACCATGCAACATGCTGGAACGTGCAGTCTCCTTGGTGATCACTGGTGATCAGAGCGAGGTCCCAAACCATTTTCTCTCTGTACTGCACTTTACTGGGATGGGTCGGCTTGGCTTTGGTGGCTGCAGCATAAAGAGGGAACAAACTTCAGAGAGAGGCAGACAAGCAGAAGCAACCCTTCTGTTTTTTTTATCTATTTTAGTCAGCTGTGTGTGTAAACCCCAATGAAAGGCTGTGTGCCGTCTTGCATATATTCATGACTTCATGTGGGGCGGTTGTGAAAAGTTTCCCACTGAGCCATAAAGAGTGAGGTAGGGCTATTACCCTGTAATGCTGCTGTGCCACCACCAGCAGCAGGCCACATTTGTCAAACAGGTCTTTCACCAACAATGAGTAAAGGATAAATAAACAGAAATGGGAAAAATGCCAGTATTTAAGACTAGACCATTGTTTGCTGAGAGAAAGAGTTAGTTGGCTACATCATAAACGGCCCGAATGCAGCACATTGTCCTCCTCCTTTTGTGCAATAGTTGTGGCTAATTATCAGCCTGGAAAATGAACGGCTGTGTGAATACCAACAGAATGCATGCTGAATAGAGGCTCTCCCCCCCATTATCAGCATTGCCAAATGACATGAGACAAAAGGCAACAGGATAGAGCCATCTCCCTGTAATGCAGGATAATGGTCAGATTGTTGGGGCTTTCAGCAGCCTGTGTGCATCGCTGTGTTGTGTGGAGAGGATATGCATGCAGAGAAAAAGAGCACCGCTGCTGCATTCATTTACTTGCTCTCAGAGTCCCTGCTGCTCTGGCACTCCAAATATGCCTGTGGAGAATGGGAAACTGCCACAGACACACAGAGGTACGAATATGGATAGAGTGGATGGGGCCTTAAGTGGATCCTCATGTCAATGCCCTGTGGACCCAACAGTACACCCCCCTCTTTCTCTGCTCTGTGGTCTGCCCTGACCTTGGGCCTTTGTGAGTGTCACAGTGTTTTAACTGGTAAGCCTTTCCTCAAACAAACAGTAACATAATGATACTTCAAACCCCTCCAGCACCACGGGGTGCCCTAAATAAGCCAGCCTTCCACAGCCTCTTCAAGTTCCTTTGCCCTCCTGCTTTACCATGAATATTAAACAGGGGTAAAGGACTGAGGAATCCCTCAGAACCAGAAGAATGTGTGCGGTTGCAAAGTTGTCCTTCAAGAATAAGACTTACCATTACGACTGTACATTATAAAAACTAAAATCCATAAACACACCGTTTTTTTGTTTGTTCGTCATGTGCAAGTGATGAAAACTTGACTACAGAGTACAGTGACGTAGACTTACTGAGACGGATCATAGCTCGCAAGTGAACACACATGTAGGAGGGCTTGAGTTTAACATGGCAGTCACGCATTTGCAATATTGTGTGTCAAGCTCTCTGTCAGTGGTACTCTAATGAGGCTATCGATTACATGCTTGCAGGTGGTGGTCCTGGTCTTGCAAGCTGATGTGTGCATTTAAAACCTTAAGCCTCCGTCAAGGCAAAGAGATCATTGGTGCACCATGCTATTGTCTGTCTCTGCGCTGACTGCCATGGTTGTGAGCTGAGAGAAGGGCGCAGGGGCCTGTGCTGGGGCCGGGGCTAACTTTCTGACTGCCTGAGAACAAAGCATCTCCTCTGGCCTGTAATCAAAGCCCTGGGAAATAACAGACATGACATTCACCTGGACAAACACACATTCACTGCTGGGTGTGTGTGCTTGTATGTATGTTCACTTGCATTTGCACGCGCACACAGAGAAAAAAATCCAAGAAACCTATTCTTTAAAACATTCCCCACAATAATAGACAAAACTGTCCTGAAGCTCTTTGAGGCGACTGGAAAAAGTGCTCGCAGTCCTGCAGTGCCTCATGTGTTCCCTCGGGGACCTGCGGCTGTGTTGGATTAGGAAAGTGTTCTTTGGCTCAGCTTACCCTGAGGAGGTTCAGACCGACGGATAGTGATTTAGACTTCAAGTGGAAGCTGAGTAGGAAACAGCAAAACAAGCCTAGAGATAGAGTAGTTCAGTTTGTCTCTGGCTCTGTAAGTTCAGAGCAAAAACCCAATAGAAAAAATTCTCTTTAGCACCAAGCCATTATGTGTTTGTGAGTACATTGCATTATCGTGTTGTAATGGCCTTTGGGTAAGTAAGTGCTCACAGGCATTCTTTAATGCAATCAGGAAATGTTTTGTAATCTTTGAGCCATGCTGTTTTCTGTTTTCTCTGTCAGCCACAGACCCCAAGTGTCTTTCAGACTCTAATATTGCTTTTTTTCCTCTTACCTCCTCTTCTATTCCCTCAGATACGCGGGGGGAAGCTGATGATCACAAATGCCCGGAAGAGCGATGCTGGGAAGTACGTGTGCGTCGGCACAAACATGGTCGGAGAACGTGAAAGTGAAATAGCTGAACTTACAGTGCTTGGTAATAAATCTTTGTCTCTCTTTTATAGTATTTAAATCTGTTGTCTACTTTACTCCCCGTGCACATCCAACCCTCAAACACACACACACACATTTTCTGTTTGTCTGCAGTGAGAAACCGAATCCAGATGTTAAGCTATGATTGTCTATCTCCCAGGGAACTAAATGGTGTCACTGACCTTTATCAGATAGTGTGTGAGAGGATATCCAATCTCACACTTAACTATGAATCCCACCCTGGCCCAGGCAGCTTCTCCCCTGTGACCAGCAGCTGCACCCTATTTCATCATGAGAGACCTCTGACCCCAATACTCTCTGGTGTCCCAAGCAGAGAGCACGTCCAGATATTTTATCACTAGCTTTTTTTACTTCCTTCACCTCCTTTTCCTCAGTGACCTCCTATACAGTAATCTGTCAGAAGGAACAACAACGAGCTAGGTCGTAGCTTTGGTGTTTGTCCATATGAGTGGGTATCGTAACCCAGAAACTCTGGTTAATCATAAACCACCCTGCCTAGTTTTTGGGACCAAGTCTGGAAAGTGTTCAGGGAGCATCAGGAAACATCTAGAGAATATAAAATCTAAACATAGGAAGTGCTGTGGTGAGCCTGTAGTGTTTGATTTGATGACCAGAGAGTCAGAGCCAGACTTGAGGGTGATGGAGTTAACAAGATGACACAAGAGGTTAGGCTTTCTGTGTCAGGTCTTGTTCAGAGTCCTGTCTTCAATGAATTTAGTCTAGTCAGGTGTAATTAAAACCATATACATGTACCACAAAGTAGTAACTTTTTCCTGTCCTTAATGTTTGTTTTGTTTGACTTATGTGCGCTGTCTACTCCATATAGTCTAGACTGTATTTTTGCCTTATTTAACCTTTGTTGTTAACCATGAATTGGCTATTACCTTGTTATTTCGTGTCTCTGTATGAAAACGAAATTAGATTATTTCACATTATTTCATCATTTCCATTCCAGGACCTAAAACTTAAACTTCTGAATGGCTTTTTCCACTGGGTTTTATTTCATTTTCCATCTAATTTCAAACTTAGCTCTAAAGTCTCACTATAAAGAAAAAAACCAAGATTAATTGAGGGAATCAAAGCAACAGATGTAATGACTTTCACTTAATGGACACATTATTCCAGTACTATCGTTCTGTGCTCTGACTTAAACGTGTGTGTGTTTTCATCTGTGCAGAGCGTCCCAGCTTTGTGCGTCGCCCAGGTAGCCAAGTGGTGTTAGTGGACCAAAGTGTAGAGTTCAGGTGTGAGGCCCGTGGGGACCCAGTTCCCACCGTGCGCTGGAGGAAAGACGATGGTGACCTGCCCAAAGGAAGGTATGACTCATCAACTGGTCCCCTTTCATCACACAGTACCTTTCTTCCGCACCATTTCCCTCTCTTTGTTTGATCCACCGCTCGATTTTTCCTGTGTCGCCACTAGGGCTGCCCCCTCTTAGTCGATTAGTCGACTAATCGGTCGTTTTGGTCTTAGTCGACTAAGATTTCTTTAGTCGATTAGTCATTCATGTCATTCATGCTTAATTATTTATTTCAGGAAACGTCTGAGCACATTTATGGTAAACACAAGATTTAAAGTGGTGCTTTTGCAGGATTAATTGTGGAGAAACTCAGTTTTACAGATGGTTAATTAACTACATTTATATTGTGCTTTTCTAGTCTTAACCACCTCTCAAAGCGCACAGCTCTGTCAGTTAAATCAACTAATCGATTAGTCGACAAAATCCTATAAGTGTTAGTGGACTAAGAATTTCTTTAGTCGAGGACAGCCCTAGTCGCCACCTGACGCACGTTGCATTGAGTCTCTGTGGATATAAAGCTTATGTGTACATGATGAACATTTGATACATGGATACTTGTTTTAATCCAGATATGAGATTCGTGAGGACCACACCCTGAAGATCCGTCGTCTGACCTCGGCTGATGTAGGCTCCTACACCTGCGTGGTAGAGAACATGGTGGGCAAGGCGGAGGCATCGGCCACGCTCACCGTCCACGGTAAGATGGAATAGAGTTACGAGAGTTTCACACTGTTCAGTCGGCCAGATATTTCATTTACAGCCCCTTGGACACCTAAATTCATTTCCATTTGGGTTCATTGTGCAGCTTGATTCAAATGCAATTTAGCCCAGCCACATTGCAATAATAGCCTTCAGCTTTAGTGCCATCACTTTCAACTATTCTCTCTCAATTAGCTGATTGATTTCTAATAAAAAGAAACGCAAAAATCCATAACAGCTGTAGAGTCGTGCACATGGGAGCTCAACAGCAATCAATTTCATTTGCCCTATACAAGTGGCATTTCTCCGGAGGCCTGTCTTCCTTCATGTTTTAAGACATACAGTACTATTTGTGAACCTATGGAATATCTGTGCGTCTCCTGTGGCCCTCTCCATTGGAAGTCTTATTAACACAGTTGGAATATAAAGCAGCTGGTCACAGAGTGTGAACATTCAGAAAGAAACCATTCGAGGAACTGGGGGCTGGGATAACCCCTAAACCCTCCTGAGAGTCAGAGGAACACAGGGGCCATTTAACGCCAAGCTAATGGGAATGTTGGGAATCGGGTGAGAGAAGAAGGGAGGGAAGGAGGAGGAAGCTCAGTGCATGGGAGATGGGGATTGGATGGAAGGACAGTGAATACGTTGGTCTTGGTGGCGGCTCGCCAGTGATGCAGAACGGGTTGGGAATTGGGGCTGGGGGCGATTGTGGTGAAGAGGATAGAGGGGGAGAGAGGTTTTTGAGGTGAGGTCAGTCATATTAATGTCACTCCCAGCAGTCAACGCAGCAGAGATATAAAGAGACAAGGTGATTTTATCCCTCTGCCAACCCCCACCCGCAAAGACAGATACTTCATTTTCACATGGCTACATGGCCTTTGCAATTATTTCTTAATTTTCTCCATCGTACCGCATTCTTTAGATTGGTTTCAAGAGCAAGATTAGGCAGACCTGCCAATACACCCATCAATATATCTACTTCTTTTATTGCCTTTTTTCACTCTTTCCCTCTCCCTGATGAAAGCTTAGTTAATGAAAGGGAACAGCATTGATGCACCGGTTCAATAAGCTGTTCTCCTGGCTTAGTATTGTATTTGAAATGCTAAAACCTTGTCCTCAGTGGAAATGAAATGTCTTAACCTCAGGCCAATTCCCTGTTGCCTGCATGCAGAAGCAAGGCACTAGCCCTCTTTTTTATTTTTTTATTTTATTTTACACATTATGCCTTTCAACCCCTTATGGTATGAGAGTGAGAGAGGAATTAAACCAAAGTAAAGCACTTTAATTAATTACACTTCAGCAATGAAGAACCTCTGTCATACAATTAGGGGACACCTTTTGATGCTTTCTTAGAGTGAAAGATCAGGTGAGGGCATAACATGAATAATAGCAATCCTTGTTCTACACCCATGGTTAGATCGGACTGATGCCTAAACCTCCAAGCTTACAAAGTTCCTAGAAACCATTTCTATCTACTCCCTGAGCTTCATCCAGCCCAGGACATGAGGAGGCCAGGGAGGCTGTGGGCACTGAGTAGTCCTGCTAATTAAAGACAAGCAGGCCACAGTTCCATGCTCGGAAATGACATGCTTCTAATTACAGATGCGGGGACAGGAAAGGAAAGAAAGGCCGGGTAATTGTAGGTCTGAACAGGCTAAAGTACTGAAACGATGTATAGGTAGTAAGATGTCGCTGTAGCAGTGAAGACAACAGTAATGTGGGGGGCAGGATTTTAGTCTGTGGGTTTAGTGGGCAATGCTGTCGCTTGTACATCAAGAGTCAAAGTATGGCAAGATTGCCCAGCCACTGCATAAGAATAACTGTGCAGCTGAATAATATAATTTCTGTGGTAGGGAGCCACTGGCAGAAAGAAATACAACACAAAATGGATATTCAGATTTATGTAAGGCCAGAGTGGAATTAATGTAAATATTCTTTGAAGTAAAGTTTTTCTGCTAAATCTAATGTGATGTGTTAATGGACGATAAAACCAACTGAGTTAAAATTAGATTTTCTTTCCGAAAAAAAAATTCCCTGCAGTCCTTTTGCAATTTGTTTAACATTACAATATGGTATGTGAAAATGATATTAAAAAATATAACAAGACACACAATTTTGAAGATATTCAAAGCTAATCCCTTTAAGGAGCTGGACAGTTTAGGAGAAGAATCCAGCTCTGTGTGGACAGAGGGGGAGTTTCACACCTTCCGTGGTCAGATTGTCAGTGAACAATGTCGACATTGTGGAAGTGGTGCCCTGGGCTATTTTTCTTTCAATGTGCTCTGCTCTCGTTACTAACCTAATCAGTGAATTACTGTCTTACACGCGTGTTTGTTAGTCTGCTACACCTCCTTTGGACTTATAAATATGTCAAGTAAAATATTTCATTGATTGATGGAAAAAACGCATAATTGGCCAAGTCACCAGGCGTATTTATAGTTTCATCGTAAAATCATTAATCTAAGCCACATGAGAGTGTAGCAGTGAGATGGGCTATTAAGGCTGCGTAGGGTGTGCGTACATGTGAGAGTATGTTTTGTTTTTTTTAAGATTTAAGACTCAGACAAAGGCAAATGATCTGGGTCTGGTGTGGTTAGATAATGTGTATGCAGTATTTTGTTAATTAAACATCACCAGTGGACTTCCACCATAGGAATGTAAATACATTGTTTCAGACTGCATTGGACAGAATTCAAAAAATCAACGTGTTATTTTTTTCTCAGCTGGTCAAGTTTGCCGTTAGCAGTGATTTATGTGTAGTAAGGTCTTGAATGGAATGGTAGTCCCCAGAGCAGCGTTGCTAATAACCCATGTAAAGGGTCTGGAAGGAGACTTGGAACTGGTGCCAAAAGAGAGCGAGTGAGAGGAACTTTTCTGTCAGCCGACTGTGTGCTGTTACAGCCATGATAAATACCAAATCCCTGTTGGGTGCCACATATAGAATGGATGCATTGTATTGTTCTATCTCTGTATCATCTCTGCATTTGATTTATCTTAATCCTCGAATAGGCGCTCCTTGTGTATTACTCACTATCACTGACACTGGTTCTTACTTGTCAGACATGTCATAAAACTTGTGAGAACCACATTTTAGTTGATATACAAAATCTCTGAGGACAGAGCATTTAAAGCATGCTACAGACCTCCTAGTGGGAGATATGATTAATCATGCTAAATCTTCTGCATGCAGTCTTACTACTAGTGTTGATGTCAGGCCCATTAATATCTCTGCTGTGGTCTTTGGTGTACAGCCTGCCTCCTATTGGGCTGGAGGCCACCATACTTAGTGTGTTTTCCCTCAGCCGCTCTGATCAACTGTTTGATAGAGACTCCTTTCTGCGCTGTGAGCTAGCGGAAAGTCCACAACAAAGTAGACTGGTCCGATTTAAGACTCACCTCTCCCTCTAGGTCCACAACTGTGATCACAGCAGCATGGGAGAGGTAGGGTTACCTAATTAAAGGCTTAGACACACATGAATGCATGTGTGTAGGTGTTGTAGGGGGTTTGTGTTACTGTGGGTGTGTAGGTTCTCATGGTTGTTTGCATCTAGATCCTCTTGCTCACGGATAGCGGTGAGCGTCTTCTTCTGAGAGCGTTTGATGCTAGTCTTATCTGCATTTTAAAGGCCAGCAGGGGGGAGAGGGAGGGGCTGGTCATTACTCTGACTGACAGCGTTTATGTTTCCGTGGGAGCCGTTGAAGCAGACAGATTAGATAAGGTGAGTGATTGGCCGGAGGAGATTTATGGCCATAGAGTGACAGTTAACATTCACCTTGTGGTTTTATGAACCAGGCCTACATTTGTGAGGCTGTGTTTTAGGGACTGTGATCCAGCTGCTCCTTAGGGTGCTCTAAACCTCATTAAGGGTACAGGGACGTTCACCTTCACACAACATCTGGAAAGAAAGGAACAAATTAAACAAAGCATTTTGTTTCCTAAGCATAAAACATCTGTCTTGTGTGTTTCATATTGCCATTTTAATGTACTTAATCCAGCGTTTTTCCTGTCCTTGAGTATGTCCCAAGACTAAGAAGGAATGTTGAATCGGATGGTTTCTTGTGTGTGTGCGCATTTTAAATGCATTCCTGATCACCCATGGTAATTATTCTTTTCTGTGTGTATCATGTGGTCCCTATGCTTTGAGTCGAGGGTGAAATATGACATGTCTTTTAATCATAGCATAATGATAACATGACTATTTGTTCCCATGTACATCGCATTATTTTTCTTATCTCTCCTCTTTATGTCATGCTGTTTATTATTTATGTATTCATCTTTGGGTTTTTTGTTGTTGTGTTTTTGTTTCCTTTTTAGTCATGTCTGGTAAGTTGAAATGTCACCCGTCACCTATTCACCGCCCTGACAGAGACAGGAAGCTGTCACAACCCCCTTCCATCCTCCTCCCATCACTTCTCCACCCACCAATCAGCACTCATGTTTCTGTTGTCATGGGCAACAGTGACAAAAGGACATTAATGGGTAAAAATATGCTCAGCTTGGGCCTCCAAGGTAAAGCCGCATCATTTCATTATATTATTTCCCTGTTTTTATGCATTACCAAACACCCCATCTTATTCATGGACACATTATGTCTGTATTTCAAATGACAGCTTCCAGATCGCCTTATTTATCTAATACACTGCCCATGTATAAAACAAATTAAAATGTTTGCTGATTTATAATAGTAGATTCTTACTATTCTAGGACCTCTAGATTCAGGGTGTGTGTGTCCTCACATAGATGGCCTATAGACCAGCAAGGCCTAGTGTCACTGCAGAGCAGCATGGATAACCTTGGGCCAAGACAACACACTTAGTCTCAAATGGAATTTGTCATTAAGATGCATGGATACCGCATACTGGTTGAGGCCTGTGCTATTGGAGGGTGTCAGCATGGACAGATGGCTCAAATTTATTCCCCATTTCCATGTAAATTTTAACGGTCCGTGCCCTTGCCCATGCAAATGAGTTGGGCATGGGAGTAACCATTGTTATTTCTATTCATTACAACAATTATAACAATGTTTAAACATTTATAATATGCCTGCTTTTTGAATTTGATCAGTGTACTGGTTAATCTGCTGTGCACACACTGTGCACAGTTTTAAAAAGAGAACCTGAATTCTTAAGAACATATTTGAATTAAGGCCACCATACAGTAACTGCAGTCAAATGCCTTTTGTCTTTCATTCAAATAACCCAGACCACTTGTAACTGTAACATCATAATAACTATAATAATATACTTTGGTGTGTTTGTCTATTCAATGGCTAACCTTTCTCATGGCTGTCCTTCCAGTGCCCCCAGCATTTGTGGTTAGACCAAGGAACCAGGTGGTTGGGGTTGGCAGAACTGTCACCTTCCAGTGCGAGGCCACTGGAAACCCACAGCCAGCCATTTTCTGGCAGCGGGAAGGCAGTCAGGTAAACAAAAAAAATATGACAAAGGTTTTCATTTCAAAACACTCTTTATCCGTTTGGAGACCATGCTAGCATACTCATTCAAAGCTTTGGAAAGAACTATTTTGTAGTCATAGTTCACTTGATAGCTTGCATGCATATGCCATTTTGGAATCTTCAGCCTATCCAATTAACTAGCAAATAAATAGTCATTTATAAAAGTCTGACTGTATGTGATCTGTGTTCATCCCCGACAGAACCTGCTCTTCTCCTACCAACCTCCTCAACCCTCCAGCCGATTTTCTGTATCTCAGTCCGGGGACCTGACCATCACTGATGCTGAACGCTCAGACATGGGATACTACAGCTGCCAGGCCATCAACACTGCTGGCAGTGTCCTCACCAAGGCTCTGCTAGAGATCACAGATGGTAAGCAACCTTCTTTTAAACACAGTTTCTGCATACAGCAAAGTCTCAGAGGGAATTAGAAGAAAACTTGAGTGGATAAATATTGGTATTTCAGATCATCTTTGGCTCATGAGGCTAATGCTGTTCATCTGAAAAGCCGTGGTTGTGCCGTAGAGCATATTAATATCCGAACTGAGGTTTGTGAGGTTCGGTCTGGCCTGTCAGTGTGTTCTTGTCAGAGGTAGAGACTCTCTGGTGCCTGTGCACCCAGACCGTGGCTCAGTATCTGGCTTTGATGGCTTCACACTGGCTAATGTCTCCTTCGGTATTCCATGGCTGGCTTGCTGCTGTCTACCGTTGGAAGACAGTGGCTGTGTGGTGAGGTCTGGATTGGTTCCTCTAATTACTCTGCTAGCCAATCCCTGTCAGCCTGGTGGACTAACCTTGGCTTCTTTTCCATCATTCCCACAGAGATCTGGGCAGCTACTGTATTATTTTGTCAATGACACACCTAGATCCATCTCTTCATTTACCAAATGTCCTTCTTCATTTCAGGGCCTACAATGGTATGCTCCATCTTGCGCTCCTCTTCTCTCTCTCATTCTGCCATGCTCTCTGGATAATAATAACAGTTATTAAAGCGAGCAGGCCGCTCTGAGGCCACGACTTCTCCGCAGGCAGATCTGGTAATTACAGGTCATGCTGACAATGTTTTAGTAATTGCACCATCCCCGGCACAAAAGCAAAGACAAAGCGGCCAAGAGATTACACCGCAGCATGGTTCTGAGGATCTCTGCACACATACGTACATCATTATGTGTTGCCTTTACACTGTGTTAGGTATTAATTTGATTGCTCCTAACTGAATGTAAGTTGCTAGTAAATCAGTGGGGCTGACAGCAATGGTCATCAATAGTGCTGTAAATGATAATAATAATCAGAGGGAGGCAGACAACCTATAGCAGGAACATGATGAATCACACGCAGTAGAGACAAAATAAAAATGAAGAAATGATCGGGTGCATGTAATTAAAGTTTCTCCACATCTCTTCTCCCTTTGCCTCCCTCTTTTCGCTGCACATGACTGCCTTTTTCTTTCTGTCAAATACATGCTTTCTGTCTATGTCTTTGTTGTTTGTGTGTACTGGTTGAACACCCAGGGTTCACATGCTGGGAGGCAGGGAGGGGGAGTTTAAACGTCATCATAACATTGTCTGTTCTGGCTAGATGTGTTTTTATGCATTTTCTCCCCTTGTTTTGTGTTTTATGGCTGGGGGATGGGCCAGGGGATTGTTGGCCGCTAGCATTGATATGGGTAGTGCCAAGCGTCTGTTAGAGCTGCAGCGAGAAGCCTGAAGTATCTGAGGCTGTTTTGTTTTAATTACGCTGCTTTTACTTGGCTAAGCTCGACTCCCGCTGCTGAATGATTAGAAAATTGTTTCCAGTTCTTAAAATTGGATGTAATTCCTCTCCCACTACCTTTGCAGTTTTCACATGCTTACATTGCTACATGCTGTTTGGCAGATCCTCTGCCTTTTGTGTGTTTTCTCACACAAGCTGAATGTAATTGTCTGAATCCGCTGTTCTGCGCCACAGTTTTTTCTCCCTCCACCTTTTCACATTATTGCTCATTCTCCTTCCACAGTCGTGTCAGACCGCCCGCCACCAGTTATTCGACAGGGCCCAACCAATCAGTCAGTAGCTGTGGACGGCACAGTGGTCCTTAACTGTGTGGCAACAGGGAACCCCACCCCCACCATCCTGTGGAGGAAGGATGGTGTCTTGGTGTCCACTCATGACTCCAGGGTCAAACAGCTGGACACGGGGGCATTGCAGATACGCTATGCAAAGGTAAGACACCTGCTGCTCACATGTACAAACATGCTTAGACCCTTTTTAACATCAAGCAAAGTACACAGCGGCTGTGGCTCAGTGGTAGAGCGGTTGCCTGCCAATCGGAAGGTTGGTGGTTCGATCCTTGGCCCTGCAGTCCCATGTCGAAGGCAAGACACTGAACCCCGAGTTGCCCCCGATGCTGTGCATCGGAGTGTAAAGGTGTGTGAATGATTATCTGATGAGCAGGTGGCACCTTGTACAGCAGCCTCGGCCACAGTGTATGAATGTGTGTGAATGGTGAATGGTTCCTGTACAATGTTAAAGCGCTTTGAGTAGTCATTCAGACTAGAAAAGCGCTTTATAAAATAATAATAAAAAAATTTACATTTACAACGCCCAGGACTGTTCTGTTCTGTGGCATTTGGAATTCATTTGTAATTTGACTCACCTTGTATTTCTATTTCTATATAAATATAATTGTTTTTTTATTCAAGATGTTTTTATTAGGCTGCCTTTTATGTCTTAATCCGAATTCAAATAAACTTCAAAGTTGTCCATAATGTGCTGCGCTAACCCCCACTGGTCGGTAAATAAAGCAACCAGCCCTCAGTGGGCTGTCAGTCAGTTTTCGCGGGTTTGAAATGGAGTCTGTGAAGTCGAACAGTCTGCAGTTCCTGTCAGTCAGCAAGCACAGTGGGTTTTGTGTGTAATTTCGTGTATGAGCACATATATATGTGTGTGTGTGTGTGTGTGTGATCAGATGGCAAGCTGCGTGATGCTGGAGAGACAAGTAGGGGGTGCTGACGTGTCTTCCAGATGGAGGCGTCACAGGGTCAGAGTTCACGTCACTTTGCGGTGTTCTGATGAATGCTGCCATGTCTTGTGGTGATGAGATTGCAGTATGATTGGGCCGCCAGTGCGCGGCAGGCAGAAGGGGGTGCGTCTGAACCCCTCTCCTGCTGTAGCCGAGTAAACTCCGCAGGCACTTTACATTAATGAATTTGTCATTTCTCCCTGACAACATTTTAATGAAGATGTTTTTGATGCGTGAGGTAATTTATTTTACTAATGTGGGCGTGTGAGTGTTATTGTTTTTGAGTGTTAATACATTTTCTTACCTGCCAGACAAAAAATATATGCACCTTGAGGGTCATTGGCCCGACAGGTTCACGCTCCGTTATTTAAACAATTTATCTCATTCTGTTTTTCTCTCTTTGTTTTGTTTACACTCCAGCACCATAGCCCTTAGCGTACTATGCATCACCAGCACATTACAACATAAAGATTTGTCTTACCTACAGACTTTGACTGCAGTTGACAGAGTAGACATCTTTTAAAAATGCAACAGTGTAAAAATATGCTATATACTTTTACCAACAGGGTTATGTTTTGTTTATTAGCCATCTCTAAAGCTCAACAGATTTCAATTAAAAGGCCATGAGGCAAGAAACAAATGATTTGTTGTTGGTCTGCATCCAAAATCCAGGTGTCAATACAATCATTTTGTGTCAGTTCTATTTTCTCGTGAACTACTACACATTATTAAAAACCAACTTCAGCCTTAGAAAGACAGGTAAACTCTGAGTATTAAACTTTAACTAAACTACAAATTACTACAGTTTAGTTCACCAATGCATACTACGCTCTAAAATTTCCCAACTTCTTTTTTATATCTAAAGGTCAAGGTTCTACCATATATCTTCAGTACAGCTTTTCACCACATCTGTTGCACACAGCTTCCATGTTTGGTACCCAGGGGGATGGTAGAGTGAGAAAAAGATCTCCAATTAGTCTACGATCCTGTGAAAATCTTTTCCATTTGACTAGGAATGGTCTGCCACTTGGCCTTTCCAGCTGCTTTCCCCCCAGTTTCTACTATGAAGATATTGAGATTATCAGGCAATGACAGCTGCCTGCTACAGACTCCAGCAGAATGTCAATAAGCAGAGCAGTGATGGTGGGGACGAGATAGCAAGAGGCAGAAAGAGGGAAAGAGACGACTACTATTTCAGGAAACTGTGGCACAAATTTGAGTAGTTCCCATTTAACCACATATCCCCCTCTATTCTCCTCCAGCTTGGTGACACTGGAACATACACCTGCATCGCCTCCACACCCAGTGGAGAGGCCTCATGGAAAGCCTACTTAGAGGTCCACGGTAAGACTTGTCCAATACTGAGGTGTCCTTCAGTAGGAGTTTTCTAACGCATACAAATGTTTAGAGCTGTCAAAATTAACACGATAATAACGACTTGATGCAAATTCCTTTCAGCGCGATTATTTGACGCATGCGTAAATCTGGTCCCTTGGCCCGATCCGTAGTTGGGGAAATCATTCAGGAAGCGATGCAGCTCCGCAGCAGGCCAGCAGCGCTGCGCTCGCCGGAGATTTCTCTCAGTAATTATATTACTTCCAGTTACCTCGGGGTCACAGCACCTTATTTTGACCCACAGTGGGAACTTCGGCCGCATTCTTTGACTGTTAAGAAGAGAGTGGACAGGCTTTTTGTTGAAGCGTGGGTCGAGCACTTTCTGCACGTAGCCAGACAGTTGGACATTAGAGCCAGGACACACCAGCCGGACGGCCGACCGTCGACAGAAAAGCCAGTCAAAATGATCAGTTGGGTCCCCAAGGTCCAAAAAACTGCCTCGGGACACACTGAGGCGACACAGACTTGAGAAACATAATACGTGTCCGTAGCAGCAGGCGGCGCTACTCTGTATTGTTGCCCAAGAAATGAAAACCAGCAGCTGATTGGACGAACGCTTCACATGGGTTTGTTTCTCCGGAAATTCAAAGCCAGACTGTCATGGCAGCTCGTTCACAATCAATGTTCAAAGTACGATCTCATATTGTACTAAAATAGTTCACTGAAAAATGTTTCTGAAAACATTTAAAGCGAGAAATAGGCCGTGCAGTTGCTGAATCTGTCTTCATTTCAGCTCAACAAAGGTCAGTTTAAAAGATTTTCGTCAGATTTTGAGAGACTCTAGTCACCTCATTCCGCTCGGCATTTCCAGGTGAGTCCCGACTGTCCTGCCTCCGACTGAACATGTCAGGTCGGCCAAAATGAACGCCGACAGCGCCCCAGACGGACGACGGCACGGGACACACGGAACAGACTCGAGTCACTGACCTCGACAGACTGTCCCACGGCTGATTATCGGCCTGGTGTGTCCCGGCCTTAACACATAAAGTCAGCACAGCACACTGACCGCTGATAGTGCACGCGATGTGACGCACATAGCCTCCACCGAGTCATCACTGTTTTTTCTCACACTTTAGTTATTGTTTCTTTGAATGTATCTTTTATATCACCCTGTTTTGATCCCACTTAGTAGAAGGGGGTGTTTTTGTGAGCCTTTATTTTCCCACATGTGAGGTTAAACCCATTACATAATCCACAAGGTCCATTGTTTTGTGTTGAGAGCTGCTTAAAAAAAATGGGATGTTTAGTTATAATATAATAATGTATACTTAATTAATCCCACAAGGAGAAATTATAATGTTTTTCACTCTGTTGTTATTATGCACATTATACACAGGCCTGAATTACACACACATGCTCAGTACCTATACGTGCAATAATGGAGAGATGTCAGAGTGAGGGGGGCTGCCCATGGAAAGGCGCCCCAAGCAGTTGGGGGTTCGGTGCCTTGCTCAAGAGCACCTTGGCAGTGCCCAAGAGGTGAACTGGCACCTCTCCAGCTACCAGTCCACCACTACTATATACTATACAATACTTTGGTCTGTATGGGGACTTCAACCAGCAACCCTCCAGTTCCCAACCCAACTCCCTACGGACTGAGCTACTGCCACCCCAGTTAAAGCAACACTAAAGAACTTTTCCCGCTTTAGTCCCCCTACAGGTTGGAAGCGGAATTGTCCATTACATAATGCAAGTTTGCCGGATCGGGTAGCGGATCATTTTGTAGGGTGGTAGGGGAAGACTCATCCCTGATTGGCATGCCCTGACATTCTTACCCTAACCATAACCAGTCCCACTCCTCTTGCCTAGGGTTCTTCCCCTGCAAAAAAAACTTTGCTAGCTGTTTTCGCTACCCGATGTGAGTCGAGTGCAGATGTGAGTTGCGCATGCTCAGATTTAAACGGTTTACGGCATAACGCCAAGGGGTCCGGATCCAGCAAACGTTTTAGCTATCTATGATTGTTTGATTGCTAACTTTAGCTCAAAACTCCATTCAAGGGACAGCCTTTGTTGTGTTTGATTTCTAACTTGTAGCCAGCAGTGAACAAACTTCGTTATGTAGGTCCATTTTTATTGTTTTGCCATTACAGAAGTCTGTCGTTAGCAGGTTCTTGTAGGCTACTTCTGCCTCTAGCGAGGATCACAAACAAACACAGTAGTAGTTTTCTCACAAAGAATAACCTGGCAAACATTATATCTATATATATATATATGTATAACTTCAACAAGCCTCACAAGTCGTCCTTTGCGAAGCTCCAACACCTGTCGCAAAGTGACGCATGCGCAACTCACAGCTGATCTGTAGTTTGAATGAACTGGACAGTGTAATGTAATGGACAATAAAGTCTGGAATGACATTCCACAGCACATCAGAACTCTATCGTCAATAACATCATTTAAATTAACATTTGCTGGCTATTTAATGGAGAGGTTTACCTGCGACCATTAAGTCAGCTTTATGGCTTTGCCCTGTTGCTCATTCTCCTGGTCTGTGTGTTTGTTACTGTTTTTGTCTAGGAGTTTTTTTTGTGTATATGGTGTTTATGTTCTGCAGAGCAGGAACCTGCTGAAAATCAGTTTTACACTGAGTCAGGCCCGATTGTCTTTAATCTTTTCCTGTTTAATAAATAAAAAATGAAATGAAAATGAAATGAATTCCGCTTCCAACCTGTAGGGCACATGTGTCAAACTCAAGGCCCGTGGGCCAAATCCGGCCCCTTTTTTGATTTTGATACGGCTCGGATATCAATTTAGGTTCACAATAAATTTTGGCCCACCTAGTTTTTGTCACTTTGGAGTTCACTACATTGTGTTATATTACCAAGCAATGTAGTAATGTAAATATGCCCATCTGTTGTGGCTTGATAGGCTTGAGTTTTCCATTTTATAATTTAAGCATATTTTTTGAGCATACAGTACCTTTGAGGTTACTCTGGAAAAATATTCTAAACAGTATTGGTCATTTTTTTGGATTGTTGCAATAATTATAAACATTTGCATAAAGCAAATGTGTCTGCTCCCATGTTGATAAGATGATAAAAACTTGAAAAATACCCCTTTTAAAGTACATTTAAAACAAAAAAGCAAGTTAACTATGGACAATTATGCGATTAATCCCAATTAAATATTTTAATCTATTGACCGCCATATAATATTCTAGATATTAAAGATCAAGTCAAATAAGATATTTAAGGTTGGAGATTTTGCA
The DNA here is from genome assembly GCF_004354835.1 of Perca flavescens. Taxonomy (NCBI): domain Eukaryota; kingdom Metazoa; phylum Chordata; class Actinopteri; order Perciformes; family Percidae; genus Perca; species Perca flavescens. Next base: position 1,608,487 of record NC_041333.1, read on the forward strand.
TGCGTTTTGTGTACTGGGAAATAGCATTAAACTACATTCTCTCTGTTTCTTACCTTCTGTCTGTTCTACATTAAGAATTTGGAGTCCCAGTCCAGCCAAACAGACCTACTGACCCAAACCTGATCCCCAGTGCCCCTTCCAAACCTGAGGTCACTGACGTTACCCGCACCTCTGTTGCCCTTTCCTGGAGACCTAACCTCAACGCCGGAGCCACACCCACCTCCTATATAATAGAGGCCTTCAGGTAAAACTAATCAGTAAAGATCAATAAACAAAATAACTGCTTGGCCTAATACAATCTTTTAAACATTATTTTGTTCTGTTTTGTGTCCACAGTCATGCATCAGGGAGCAGCTGGCAGACCTTGGCAGAGCATGTGAAAACTGAGTCATTTGTACTGAAGGGCTTGAAGCCCAGTGCAGTCTACCTCTTCTTAGTACGGGCAGCTAATGCCTATGGGCTGAGTGATCCCAGTCCTATCACTGAAGCTGTGAAAACACAAGGTGAGAACTGCCTTCTTACCGATAGGACTTTGATATACAGTACAGCAGTGTTATGGTTTTTCTGTAGTTTAAGACAAGATTTGGGCTTCAACCAACGATTATTTTCATTGTTGATTAATTTGTTGATTATTTCCTCAATTAATCGATTAGTATTGTCTATAAAATGGTGGAAAATGTCGATCAAAGCCCAAGATGACGTCCTTAAATGTCTTGTTTTGTCCACAACTCCACAATATTCAGTTTACTGTCACAGAGGAGTGAAGAAAGTAGAAAATATTCACATTTAAGAAGCTGGAATCTGAGATTTTTTTTTCATAAAAAAGAACTCAAATTGATAATCAAAATATTTGACAATTACTTTAATAGTTGACAACTAATCGATTAATCTTTGCAGCTCTAGACAAGTTGATTGGTTTTTAATGTGTATGCTTTTGCATACAGATATCCCTCCCACCAGTCAGGGTGTGGACCATCGTCAGATCCAAAGGGAGCTGGGAGATGTGGTCATCCACCTGCACAACCCCACCATTCTCTCCTCCTCCTCTGTCAGGGTACAGTGGACAGTGAGTATAATTCTTTCCACGAATGCTTTATTGTCACTTCTTTTTCTTTAGCCAGCTGCAGCCAGCTACAGATTGCCATGTGGATCATTGGTATAGCTGGTCACCAAAGCTCCAAGGTTAGTTTAGTGATATGCCCATGGTCAATTTGTCAGGTCACTCAGCCGAGCAAATGCGCTAACGTCCTCGCACCCTACAGAGGAAGGACACAGCAGAAAGCAGCTTGTTCTTAGTGTCCATCTGGCATGAGCCTGAAGTGGTAGACTGGCCAGAGACCAAAAATCTGCAGTTTCGCCCACAATGGACCGCTTAACCGCCCAAAAGGCATTATACATACAGAGCCTGGCCTTCTGCAGGCCTTGTAGCACCGTATAGCAGTGTGTGGCGTGCCAGCCTGTGCCCTCTCAGATTGAAAACACTTGACGGCTGTTAAAATAATACAAGTGAGAAGGAAGAGGCAGCCAACTCATGCTCTTAAGTGGAAATGGCTTACAGATGTTAAAACGGATAGGTGGGAGAGTAAGACATAGAAGTAGAAGTAGGAGCTTATGGTAGCTTTTCTTTGCTGGTACAAGCTAAATATGTCCATCTGCAATTGATCTGGTTAATGTATGTTTCTTTAGATAATGAGACAATATAGCTATACTGTCCACCTTACATAGTAGATATTAGTCTGAGCCATGGCTCACTGAAAGGTAAGAACAGTCCCTGTTTTGACTTTTGACATAAGGCCACCCCAGCATTCCCAGGTATTATGAAGTGCCATAATGAGTGATGAATGGGACTGAGGAAACGTAAAAAAGGATACCGACATGTCAAGACTGATTTAAAACATTACTGCCCAGTTACCCTGTCTCTTTGGTATGTTCCAAAAAACACATGACATGAGAGAGACTGACAGTATAGTTAAGCGCCACGGTTTCCTTGTTTTGCGCAGTAAAATCTATTCCCAATGTGGAGTTTCTTGGTTTTACATTTTCCTTTGTGTTGTGGTAAATGGTTGCACAGTTTTCAGGCTAATGAAGACCACCTGAGCCGGCAGCATATTTTACGAGGGAGGGATAAAGAAATCACTAAAATCTTTACAAGCCAGTGCTGCTTGCCTTCCACAGGGAGTTGTAGCGATATTAGCATACGGGTTAGCAGTTATTCTTTTCCCCAGCCATGCTGGATCACAAAGCAACATTAGTTATTCCCAGATTAAAATAACACAAGACAAATTACAATCACATCTATCTGCTTTATTTAGCTACATCAGATGCTGTTAAACTTGCTGCATCCTCAACTTGTGGTACTCTGTATAAAGATCCACTTTTCCCCCTCTTCCTTGACTTCAGCAGCCAGTCAGTACACTGGAGAGCAGGACAGGATGAGACAGGCTGTTCTGGGAGCCGGGGCCCTGTTTAACCAGCTCCAGACTTAGAGGAACCTCTGGCCAATGACCTCATACTGCGGTTTGCAGAAATCGCTGCTGCTCCAAATGGCGCATAGACAGACAGAGATGTAGATGTGGATGGATAAAAAGAAAGAAAAGGTGATGTGATGAGTTAGCACCCCGTTCCATCCAGCGCCTGGCGTATCAGTTGCACAAATCCATGAGCTGTCCAGTAAAGCTACCATCTATTACATTACTGTATCATTTTCCACTGTGAAGCGTCTAATCAAGTCAAGCTGACCATCGTTTGTCTCTGTGTTACCGTGCCATTCACAAGGTGGAGCAGCAGTCCCAGTACATCCAGGGCTACAAGGTGATGTATAGGCCTTCACCAGAGGGGCTGCAGAGGAGCGAATGGGCTGTGTTCGAGGTGCGCACCCCTGGGGAAGACAGCGCTGTTGTGCCACAGCTCCGTAAGGGGGTCACGTATGAATTCAAAGTCCGCCCCTTCTTCAATGAATTCCAGGGAACAGACAGTGATGTCAAAATTGGCAAGACGCTGGAGGAAGGTGGGGGTGATGTGAATGTGTGTGAATGTGTGTGACTGTGTGTGCGTTTGCTCTGGTGCTTGCATGCGTGCATGCATGTTTTCATGTTTACACAATTTTATATGCACAGCTTGCATGTGTGAGAGCATACAACAGCTGTTCACAGCAGGCAGCGAGGGCAGGATTATCAAATGTGGTGTATTCAAGCATGTGAGGGTGGATGTTCAGCTCTTTAAAAGGTCCTATGGAAACCCATATACAACACTCCAGTGCAAGTGTTATACTAATTTCTCATAGGGTGTGGTTGTGGCAGTCTCATGAGGTTTGGTTGAAACCCAACTGCAAATTCTAATCTGTAGAGAACAGTTAAGAGAAATGTGAGTGTTTACTAGAAAGTGTGTGTGTGTGTGTTGCATGTGTGGGAGTGTTTTGATCTTTTTTCTGCTGGTTTCAGCTTTGTTCCTAATTTTTTCGATAATTGTTTTCGGAGCTCTAAACATTATGTTTGTTCTCCCATAAGCATAAAAAATAAAAAATGCCTGTTTTTTATAACACTCAGTCAAACTGTGATTACGTATTTTTATGTTGCATTCATAATTATTTCAGCTTAATTACCGTTGGACCGCAGGTTGGCGTTCACACACCACCATACGTACGCTATCACCACTCCCTGTCTGTTTTGAGTAAACACGTCTGTGCTTTTATTTATTTAAAAGCACTTGTATTAAACAAACTCAGTTTTCAAATAAAAGCATTGTCATTTTGATTATTAGTGCTTTGTTCTCACCTCAGCTTCAGTCTCGTGCAGAGATTCTGACAGCTAATTGGGATGAGGGGAGACAGGGAGAGACTGCATGCAGTTATGAAAAAAAACCTGTCTCATGTATGAAGATGTGTTTTTTAAATCTTTTGTCTACCCCCCCTCAGCTCCCAGTGCCCCTCCTCGTGAGGTTACAGTGGCGGAGAGCGGGGACAATGGGACCGCCATCATGGTTTCCTGGCAACCCCCTCCACAAGAGGAGCAGAATGGGGTGGTCCAGGAGTACAAGGTAACAAACAAACAAAAAAAACAGCCAGCAGCTACCTCAGGTCTGAGCAAGTGGGACTCGCATTGTAGACACACAAAGGAGACACAAACAGGGATGCAGACAGAGCAGATAACAGAGAAAGAGACAATGCACAGACATGGAAAGGTAATGAATTCCTGGTTGAGGCACACCTCGGTATACTCCTCGGTGCTCTGTGTGATGAGCGAGAAGAGAGAGGAAAGGGCTCCGAAGCAGAGAAGCTGGTGGAAACTGTTGTGAAACAGTGCCATCTGGTGGAGATGGTGGACTCATACATCTTGTGGCGCTCCAAAGGTGAAGAGTAGTGAGGAGCAGCGTCTGCAGTAGTTATTGTAGAGCTGCAAAGATTAAAAGCTAGAGTTGTCAACTTGTAAATGAATTGCTAACTGTTTTGATAATCGATTAATCAGTTTTGAGTAATTTTAAAGAACAAATCTCTGATTCCAGCTTTTTAAATGTTCTTCTCTATTTCTTTGAGTTGTGGACAAAACATATATTTAAGGACATCATCTGTGGGAAACACAAATCAACATTTGTCACCATTTGCTGACATTTTATAGACTAAACAACTAATCGAGTAATAGAAATAATAATCAACAGATTAATCGACAATGACGTTAATCGTTAGTTGCAGCCCTAAATTATTGATAGGTTTATTTTTTCCTCTAAAAGTAGTGAGGCCTTAACTGGTGATTACATATCATTGTGTGTGTCAAATGTTTTGCCTTCCATGACATTTACCATACAAAGTGTATTTTAACTATTTATTTGTACTGTTACTGATCATATTTAAGTATTCTACAGACTAACTGCTGCAGGCATTCAATGATTTAGTAGAGACATCCATGTAAAGGTACAGTATATAACAGTGTATGTATTAGAGAGGAGGACAACAAGCTGTAGTAATGACCAAAGACATAACAATGAAGAGACAGACCTCTATTCATTTATTTGGTCTGCTAATGCATCCTTCTTTTTTCTTTGGACTTTATTAATCCTATAGCACCTCTCTCTGAGTCCCCTTTCCTCTTCCTTACTTGATATTGTATGCTCCTTTTTGTGATGACCTCACTTTGCACATAGCTGTCCGCTCATACGTTATGCCATGGAAGTCCTGTATTTTAATTGGAAAGCCTTTTTTTGCATCACAGGGAATATAGGTTAGTGGTGGAGGGGGGGATGAGGCAGAGCAGTGAAAAAGTTAAGCCACTGTTAATTTTCCAGGTAAATGTTTTCTGGTGATAGGCTTTAGAGTAATTTCATGGTTTTTAAGTCCAGCTCGAGACCGTTCCCTGCTCATTACCGAGCCCGGTCCCTAGCGGCACTTCCACTCAGCGCAATTTTAAAGATACACAGAAAATGTCAGGGCTTTGTAGTTCCATTGCACACGTACAAACACACGCACATGCACATATGTGTAGTACAGACCCTAGGAAGTGTAAATGTTAACCTGGTTAACTGGTGGGGGGGTAAAGAAAGCAGAATGTCAGGGGTTCAGGATGTGGGGGTCTCCAGGCCTCATGCTGAGGGGAATGTATACTTTGTGGCCCTGGTTTGAGTCCGCTCTCCTTCCTGGGACTGACAGCACTTAGCTTCTGCTGAAATTGGGTTATGGGGGTGATTACTGATCCCCATTTGTTTTCCATGGGCTTAAGGCTACACTGAGACGTGTTATGGCTACCTCAGCTAATACTGGTCCTGTGTTGAGCACAGCCTGTAAAACATCAAGCCATTTTGTAAAATGTTTTCATGCCTCAGAGATGTAACACAATACCTGCGGTGCGCTGAAATGTTACGATAGCAGCACTAACCAATTATAAGGACACAGGTTGGTGGCAGCTTACAAACTGAATGTTGTCACGAAAACCTCATAACATTGCCTCAATCTCCACTTCCTCTTTGTCTCTGTTATGGCAGATTTGGTGCTTGGGGAATGAGAGCAGGTACCACATCAACCGTACAGTTGACGGCTCAACCTTATCCGTCCTGATTCCCAGTCTAGCCCCAGGGATCCGCTACAGCGTGGAGGTAGCAGCCAGCACTGGGGCGGGTCCCGGGGTCAAGAGCGATATCACCTTCTTCCAGCTTGGTGGGTATAAACAGCCTTTACGTTGTCTCTCACAGGAGGTCATATCATTATTTTGTTTTTCCTCCAGTGCATACATTTGCTGTGTTTCAATGTGTTTGTCCTCTGGCTGTCCTTTTACAAAGAATGAAACTCAGTCATCTGACAAATAGTTGTGGCATTAATCCAGTCATTTCAAATGAAGAGCTTTTCAGTAAAAACTGTAATTGAAGTGATTACTGTTAGACAAACATCATCAAACTTGCCACTGAAGAGTATGATAAGTTTGAATATAATCATTTTCACAGTTTTTCAGCATTGCAGTGGCCCTTAGCTACAGTAGCTGGCAGTGTGATTAATGCCGGCACATTCAATCCTTGTGTGGCAGCTGTTGAGCTGGCTGCCCCACCCTGCTCTGCTCTCCAGTCAGGGACGCAATGTTTTTCTGCCTCTGCTTGGCTTCAAACAAAAAGGCAATAATGAATCCTGCACTCTGAGCTCAGGCATGACATGTTATTAATGCTAAGAAACACAGCGCAGACTACAATGGGGCTAGTTATAATTTATTTCTTGTTTTTTGTCCTTTTAGTCTAGACGAACACATATTTTGAGATGTTTTGTCAGTTTTTATTCCCCCAAAGCTCTGAGCTGGCCCACTCAGGAGAAGGATGGAAAACACATGAATAGCAGGATGAGGCAGAGAGAGAGAGAGAGAACTCCATCTGGTTTTAAATTTGTGATTGAGTGGGCTGGGATGGGCATGAAGAAGCATCGGCTGTGGCTGATACAATTTCTCTCCCTTTAAGAGTTCCTGTGGTGATTGTTGCCATGTTCCAACACTGGAGTGGAACAATGTGCCTCGGGGACCAGCGCTTCACCCAAATGCATTTGTCACACTCTGAGCTTGTATGCGTCATCCCAGCCTAGATACCTGGACAGTCCCTTGTGGGCTGCTTAGTCACATTGGCATGCTCGGTTCATTCTGCCAGACAGAGCCACAAATTGAGGAGACAGAGAAGTGAGAAGAGACACGGACCGAGTGACTGAGACAAAGACAGACAGAGGGATACGGAGGGGTTAAGGCAGGGAGCTGGTTTCATCTGGGAAGTGTTTTTGCCTCTGGCTTAGAGAGTTGGTCGAGTAGAGTGGCTGCAGCATGAAAGACTTGAGCAAAAGAGATGAAGACAAAGTAACACGAACATAAAGAAATTTCAGAATGGCGGGGGTTGGGGCAACCCGGAGAAGTCTTTCATGTATCACGCATCAGGGAAAAGCACAGAGAGAATAGACAGATGAGAAAAACAGAGCGGGAGCAGGTTGTTGTCAGCAGTCGTGCAGACGGTGCCTCTGCAGTGCATTTCACAGTAGAAACGGCTTCAAGGCATTCACACCTCATCTTTTCACAGATGCACCTGAGTTTGCTAATTACTGTGGTGTCTGCATTTGACGATGATCTCATTGGATTTATTTAGATAATTATGAAACCACCGTTGCTCGGTGTAAAGGAAGCCTTTCTGTGCTTCCCTACCCGGCTCCGCTGGGCTCTGTTTGAATGTCTGGGCTGCTTTCGTCTGCTCACCTGCCATTGTTGACTGGGATTTGCGATGAAAACCTTTTGAAAAATAGAGAGAAACAACTCCATTTCCACAATGTAGCCTCATAGTGTACACACCTGCTGGGATGAGGAAGAATCTTTGTTTGCATCAGGAGGAGGAATGTTCATGTTTATGTACTGTGCTGACTCCATTTATTTAAAATACATTTTCCATATTTCAGGCTTTCCCACTTGGTTTGAGTTTTAAACATTTCTTTCCCTCTTTATCCCTGTTTTCATGTTCCTAACTCCCTTCTTTTTATGTGTGCTATCCAATTTTTGACCTTTTTTTTTTATTCTTTCTAATCCTGCTCTCACATTTCCTCCAATCTTTCTTCCATTCCCCCTCCTCAGATGCATCTGGGCGAATGACAGGGGACGAGATCCAGGAGAACCCGCTGTCCCAACAGATCTCCGATGTGGTCAAGCAGCCGGCCTTTATAGCAGGCATAGGAGCTGCGTGCTGGATCATCCTCATGGTCTTCAGCATCTGGCTGTACCGACACCGAAAGAAGAGGAACGGCCTCTCCAGCAGCTACGCAGGCATACGCAAGGGTCAGTACATGAGTGCAACAGCAAACATTTAACCCCAGCAGGGCAAAGATTCATCGATTAATGGATTAGTTGTTAACTGTTAAATTAATCGGCAACTATTTTGATAATCGATTCGAGTTATTTTTTATAGGAAAGTGGGTGGGGACACATTTTCTGATTCCAGCTCCTTAAATGTGAATATGTGAATATTTATTTACTTCATTTAACATTTGTTTTATTTTCATAAAATACAAATTACATTGAAGAAATACAAAAGTGTGGTAGAAACCTGTAACCACAAAGGACATTCACAAATGTAGACATACAAAATCAAAAATACATTTTAAGTGTTTATAAAGGAATGTAATAAAGAGAAGTTTGTAGTTCCTCTCCTCTGTGACAGTAAACTGAATATATATATATATATATATATATATATATATATATATATATATATATATATATATATATAAAGAAGACGTGAGGACGTCATCTTGGGCATTAGAAAAACACACTTTATATACACTTTTCATTTTATAGACTTACTAATCCATTAATTGAGAAAGGTTGCAGCCCTATTTAACACTACCAGGAATATTTGCAGTGCTGGTTTGAAGTTAGAGGTTTTCTCACTTACAAATGTTGGTAAGAAAATGCAATGCAATATTTATTAGTGTGTTCCGTTTCAAACTTCCATCTTCTTTATCCCAAATGCTGCCAACTTACCTCCCCAGATATCTTTGTATAGTGCTCTAGGTGAAGTCTAACTGAAAGTACTCTCCTGTAGGCTACTACTTTAAGATGTGATGTGCGCTCCCGCTGAGAGTGCTGCATCAAGACATCTTTTATTTCTGTAATATACTTCTGTCACGCTGATTCTGCTAGGGTGTGTGAGTAAAGTACATTTTGAGGTCCGACAACTCCCCTTTTAGCAACTCCCTTCTGACTGTGCTGGGAAAGAGAGAATGTCTTACCATAATATCTCTTTATCAAGGACATGCTGACATTTTCACATGCTAATAGTAGTCTTGCTGTTCTTTTTAGAGAGAAGCCTTTAGATTAGGAGGAGTTGAGCACTGAGCAGCAGCCCTGTTAATAGTGTCTACTTACCGTATGTTTGGAAAACTCTATCTATGAATCCCCACCTATGTGTGTTTGGGCTGCATTTTTAACCCCTTTTAGAGTAGCCACAGCAGTTTTTACCTGACTTGAGTCAAAGTGACAGGGCTCATGGCATGCCCAACCTCTGCTCACATTAGTTAGAGTATAAAGAGATCTATTAGCCTTTCTTTCTGACTCTCATTTATGTGTGGTCAGGCTTAATGTGTGGCCTTGGGCTGTGCAGCTGCTGCCTGTGAGCGCTACCTGCGCCATCCCCACCCCTGGGCTCAGGTTTACTGCTGGCTGCCAGGGTTAGAGGAGATCCAGCCTTCAACCTTGACACACACACACATACACACACACACACACACACACACAGACAATAGACTGACTGAGCTGTTGCTTATCTCTGGCTGTCATACAGAAAAACACAGGCTATCCGTGTTCTGAATCCACTGCAGCCGTGCTAATAGTGGGAGTTGTGAGTCATGTGAAAGTGAGAGACACCTCGGCTAAGCTTTTCCTTAAGCTCTGTGGTCTTTCACAGCTTATACACATACCTGTGTGGCCGATAATGTTCAGAACTGTTGCTTTTCCCATTATGGTTTATAGGATTTTGAACATCCTCTCAAAGACCAATATTTCAAATGATATCTCTATTTGATTGTATTTAAGTCTGTATGTTGTTGGACGTTGTTGCTTTGTTTGAGTTAGTGTTGCTATGGGAAGAAATGGTGTTTAGTCTGAGATTTCTTATATAAATAGCCTTATACAGAAAACTATTATTCTTTTAGCCAAAGTAAGTAACAAACAGGTTACTCAGATGAATACGTTGATACAGAAGAGTAACTTTAAAGGAATACGTCACCGTTTGTTGAAATAAGGTTATTTACTGCCTCCTCTATATTTATATAGGTGGGCAAACACATTTTTGTCTCAGTGCATGCATTGTCTTAGTCCGGTGACGCCGCCGCTAGCTTAGCTTAGCGTAATGAATGGAATCCTTTGTTGCCGTTAGCATGTCGTGAGTAAAAGTGACCCAACAAGAACAAAACCTAATTACTTCTTGTGGCCTGTGTATTCACAATGAGTAAAAATAACGATGCGAGAGATATGGGCAGCCCGTGGAGCTCCAGGACCGCCGTTGCCCTGCCTGACATGCACTAACCCAGAAACAGTGACTTTGCGCCGGTCGCAGAGCCCCGCGGGCTGCCGATATCTCTGTGCCCGAGTAGCAGTGCTTCGGCTGTAGTAATATAGTCCCAAGTCAATATCTGCCTAGGAAATCATCTAGTCTTAATCTGCATCGTTGTTTTTACTCGTTGTGAATACGCAGCCCACAAGAAGTAATTAGGTTTTGTTTTTGTTGTTGTTGGGTCACTTTTACTCACGACATGCTAACGGCAACAAAGGATTCCATTCATTACGCTAAGCTAAGATGGCGGCGGTGCTATATATAACACCTATATAAATAGAGAGAAAACGGTGAATAACCCTATTTCAACAAACAGTGGTGTATTCCTTTAAAGACTTCATGAGTCCAGTAATGATCTGTGGCCAGGCGGCAGAGAAGTGTGTGTGTAGGCTGAGGTTACCCTCTGTTCTATATGTTGATGTTTACTCACATCAACTCACAAAGCTCTTTAAGGGCACAGTAGGCAGACATGCCCCCCTTCTTCTGCTTCTCCTCCTCGTGCACCCAGACCACAAGAGGCCACGGTCTTTGTTGGAACTGGTTTCTAAGAATGTTTTCAAAAGAGTATAATTGCAACCACATGAAGCAACAATCTGCACTCAGGGTGAAATTGAATTGGGACTTGTGCATGTGTGTGCTACAGTGTACGCTAGTGTTGTCTCTAATAGATTACATAAACAATGTCAAATAGCTTTTTTCTTAGTTTCCCTGCCAATGAATGCAATCATGCAAACTTATGGTGCTCATGTGGTGACATTGTGTAATACAAATTACATTAATATTGCAGAAATGCTCCAAAAGAATCATGTAACTGAAATTATCTAAACAAATCAACAAAAAAAAAAGCCTGAGATTGCATCAACCAAAGTATTATGCAAGAGAGAGTCATAGCTCAGTTCCAGCTTCATCTAGCCCAGGATTGAACATTTGTGACATTCTTGTGACAGAATAGAACCCGATTTATGTATTTCAATCATGTTTGCATTTCTCACTAGACTGTTTTGCCTACCAAGTGCTAGTCTGTCCCCTCTTCAAAGGCATTCATCAAACAGATAAAAGCCATCCAACTGCTCGTATCTTAAGCCCTGTTTGAGCATCAAGAGGAGAGATTCAAACATGATAGGATGATTGTGGCATTTAAAAGACATTTGTTGGCACAGGTACTGTATGAATGGATTGTTTGAGAAAATGTGACAACAGCAGTGTCTTTCTTCTCAGATGTCTCATACTGTAGGTTGAAGGCAGACAGCAACATTTCTACAATGCACATATTTAAGGCAGTGCACTGCATGACTGCCAGCATGGTGCGTTGTTGCATCAACTGCAATGAATACTGTAGCATTATTCACTTCTTCAAAGAGGCCAACAACAAAGTATATGTTGAAGAAGATACCCAAAGACAACTCCCGCCATTACTGAATCTAAAGTATATGGTATACTCGAGCACGACACCGTGCGCAGGCCACCGTAGATGGCGCGCGCTACGAGCATGCACAGAGACGTTTATGCGCGACGCATCGTTTGTTGTAGTATTCTCTGAAACACCAGAGGGCGTACGGACAAAATAATCTGTAAATAAGCGAGACGTAGTAGAGAAGAAAAGAGCAGAAGTAAAGGAGAGCAGGCTGCCTGGCAGCAGTAGTAAACACATCCATGAAAACACAGACGTGCCTCAAAACATTACATTTATCTACTCTAATCATTAACGGGACTGGTTTATCTCCAAATCTAAACTACTGTCTGCCTCTTTTCATGAAGCCGTTTTTTTTTTAGCTTTGACAAAACGATCGCTCATGTTGAACCACACTCTCCAGCAAAATGTTAATTCTTTTCCCAGTGTGGTGTCTCTCTCTGACCACACATTTAAGGCTGTTTGACTCTCTGTGTGTCTGTACCTGAAGAATCACACAGATGTTTGTACAGACAAACCTGCTCTTCCCAGCCGACCGTGTTGAGTTGAAAGCGCAGCGCGCACAGTGGGCGCATAGTTACAAAAATTCAGAAGTGCACGAACACACTGGAAACGACTGCCGTGGTGACATCATTTTATGGCGCGCGCACCTCACGCCCAGAACACAGATTTGTAGGTTAAATCTGCCTGCAATACATTAATGTTTGTTAAAAGGGCCCCTTCCATGCCAGAGTGTGAGTAATTGAGCTTTATGGGTGATGACGTGTGTTAGAGATAGCAACAGATATCTCCCCAGTATTTGACCCCTGCCCAGCAGGCCTCTGACAGTCTGAGCCAGGATTTGAACCAGCAGCTGACTCAACACTCACTTTCCCCCAGTTGGGGTGCATGGATGTCTGCAGGGATCAAAGACTAGGGCCCAGCAAGTAGCGTGTGAATACAGGCTAAAATACTTTTTGTGGATTTGTGTGCTTTTAACAGAAACTATGTGGGGATGAAGCCTATAAATTGTGTCCCATGAACTCCAGACTGTGCTGAAGCACAATAATTCAATAATTTCTGTCCTTTTTTTCTTTCCCAACAGTGCCATCTTTTACTTTCACACCAACAGGTAAGCACTTTTATTTCTACATTATATACAGAGAGTGATGCCTGTTTTTCTTCATTCACTGAATGAGCACCAGCCTTTTTACTACACTTACTAGATGAGAGCCAAATAACAGTTGAAAAGTCTGCGAGGCACACTCCAATAACATTAGTCAAACATTGGCACAGTTTAACGATCTATCGAGAAATTAATGTTCCACCGAATGTTTGTTTAAAACTAGTGGTAACTTGATCAGATAGCTGTGGGGAACCTCAGATGGGATTCAGGAGAATGACACACCCTTGAGGTGTGTCAAGGGTGTTGGCAGTCCTGAGTGCAATGGCGAACAGAAGCTGTGTTGTTTCTTTTTTTGTAATCAGGGAGAGTTATTTAGCAGTTGCAAGCTTGTTTCATACTGTAATCTGCGGAAAAATCTTGCAGGTGAAAAACACTCGCTTGTGTGGTTGGGTTTCTCTAAGGCTCTCCTTAAGGTCTCTTGAAGATGAAAATCCCTACCCTGGTATCCAGAATAAAACCAGGACATTACAGTGATCTATGCTGATTTAAATCTAGAATAAGATTGTAATGCTTTGGTTTGCATGAGAGAGAGCTAATCTAAGGGCTCCTCTGGCTGCATGCGAAGGCCAAACCACATGTCCTGTTTTGAAAAAGAGACAGGGAATCAACACAGCTAAGGCTCGACCTACCCCTCTTCCACCTCCTCTCCTCTCAGGGAAGAGATTGTAATTAAAGTTGGAAGTTTATCTCTCCTTCACACACCGCAGCTTAGAGCTCCTTGAAAGAGTCCAACTTTCAGTGCACATCTTCAAACACACCGAACCAGAGCCAGACAATGAAAGAGCTCTGCATCTCTGTTCTTCATAAGCCTCTTACATATCCTCCTGCTCTCCTGTTGTTGCTGTGTGTGTGTGTGTGTGTGTGTGTGTGTGTGTGTGTGTGTGTGTGAGAGAGAGAGAGAGAGACACACACAGAATGATGCTAAACACATTATTTACATGCTCACTTGAACTGATACAATAACACACTTGTAAAAAGTAGCATTCCCATCATCACTCACAAAACTGACTATTCAAAATCAAGTTAATAATTTGACCTTGTATGACAATAGCAAGGAGAATGGCGGTAGTAATAGTGGTGGAAGCTTGTTGGAAACTCATTATTTTCTCTCTTTTCAGTGGCATATCAGAGAGGAGGAGAAGGTGTAAGCAGCGCTGGAAGGTAAGAGTTTTTTATTGTTTTTAGAAAGAGTGTCTACGATAATATATCAAATATTAAACACATTTGGGAAACTGAACGATGACTAGAGCTTAATAACCAATACAGAGGGATGTTAAAGCCTCCTGAACAGATGAAGGTAGGGTTGGGCAAGTGTACTTTTTTTCAACAAACACTAGGGGGAGTGCTGTGACTTTTTTGAGCAGCAGAGAGCCGGGGAGGGGTAAGGATGTGCATTAAGTATTTTATGATAAGTGGAACAAAGCCCCATGTAGTCTGCCAGGAGCCCTTCCTCATCCTATATGTTGAAAAGCCACATCCAACCACAAGGCTGTGCCATAGCATCACCCTAAAACATTTGTGGAGATACATGCACACACATTGCAGTAACAGCACACCTCTTCTTGTTGTGGAATGTTGCATTGTGCACAAACAGTGAGAATGTACAAAATTACGCTTGGCAAAAACCAACATGCTACTACTCATTCGGATATCAACTTTATAGCATTTGGCATGTTTTCATACAGCTGGTAAATAGGGACAATTGAGTATGCAGACAAAAAAAAAGAGGACATTTTTTTATTTTTTTGATTATGACAATGCACATTAATGAACATTTCTGTAAATGCGCCAGTGTTAGCCAGTCGGCTAATTTTCAACTGTAGTCCTAGTTGCCTAGCATGCGTGTCTTTATGGTGGGAAGAAACCGGAACACCCGGAGGAAACCCATGCACGGGGAGAACATGCAAACTCCACACAGAAAGGCCTGGGTTCGAACCCAGAAGTGCTAACCACTGAGCCACCATGCTGAAAAATATCTATTAATTAGTTTCCCTCTCTTTAGTGAGAGTACCAACTGTAAGTGTACATTTGTGTGGTTCATGTGTGAATGAATAGTTAGCTTGGAGCCATCAGCAGTAAATCCATATTCATTATATTATCCAGTTCTATGATTGAATCCCATATGCAGCATAGCTGTGTCAGCTCTGCACAAAGACAATGGCCATTCAATATCAACATACAACTGCCGGGGTGATTGAGGAGCTATTGTGAGATTGTATTTGGCTGTACAAGACAAATGTGTTCATTACCCAAAATGAATCCAAGAAATGAGTCATTTGAGAGGGAATGAGGAAACGTAATTTAATGCTAATTCAGTGTTGGGGGATTTACACTGGGAGTCGCACTGTGGAGATTTGAATGCTGAAACAGTAAATGGCCCTGTTAGAGTAGCCTGCATTCTCTTTGATTGCTAGATTGATTCATTGCATGAGCAATGAGATTTATTCTTAGCTCTTTTAACACTTAGTTTTTGGCCTGAGGTCAGGTTGTACAGTAGAATCCAGTTGAAAAAGTGATCTTGTAGTGCATTAAAGGCAAAGAAATAGGAGCAAACATGGAAACAATAGAGATGGATGGCTAATTGATGATGTGAAGGACTGGTCCGCATGGGTTTCTTTTCTGGTGCTTGAGTTTCACTCCTGTACAGCAAAAAAAACTATGATAAAGATGTTGGGTGACACCATGGAATCTACTCGGGGAGCATTTGTGGTTCACTGGCTCGTCAGGACGCACATTTCATAGCATTGGGAGTGAATTTGATCTGGCTGTCTAATCCAGGCGGTTCGCTAATGCTCACCAAGGCTCAGGGAAAGTGTCATCGGCTGTGGGCAAATCAAGCACACACAATCTATTTAGCTGGGCTTTTTTTCTATTGTAGTATGTGTGTATGTGGCCAAAAGGCAGAAAGTACTAAAGCTGGATTTTTCCTATTCTCAGCTGCTGAATAAATAAACTCTGCATAATCATCTCTTTCAAATATTATGTTACTGTGGGTGTTTCAGTTAATTCACATAAATGCCATTGTCGTCTCTTATTATTGTAAACCATTTGGTCCCCCCCCTTTTTTTTTTTTTTTTTTAAACAGGCCTGGTTTACTAAACATCGGGGAATCTGCCACTCAGCCCTGGCTGGCAGACACATGGCCAAACTCCTGCGCCAACCACAATGACTGCAGCATCAACTGCTGCACTGCAGGCAATGGCAACAGCGACAGCAACTTGGCAACATACAGCCGCCCAGGTATGTAGTGCCGACTGTTTCGTACGTAGGCAACAACCAAAATAAACACTCATATGAAACGTAATGATGCAGTCCTTGACAAAATAACTGTAGAGATAAGAAATGTAGACGCTGGGGGATTCTGCAGTGCAAAAGGAAGTAAAATGTGATATCTGGGTTAGCTCCCTGGAGAGGTGTTCTGTGTATCTCTCCTTTTCTGTAGGTCTCCACAAGAAAAACCTGAAGAAATATTAGGATTAAGAGAGGCGGTGTGCTTGTGTGTTTGATTTATCTGAGGTTAAAGTAGAGCTGTTTTAGGCAGGAAATAAAAGGAGCACACTGAGAGGGGCTTATGGCTCTACTCTGTTGCTAATCGAATTGCTCTGCTGATTTCCATACTGTTGTTATAGCCGGTAATGTAATTTCCCCTAAGTGCTCAGTTATTTAAGAAATGTGCAGCGGGCGAAGAGGTCAAGGCTGGACTGCAGACGCTGGCCAGAAGCAGATGAAGAGAGAATGATAGAGGGAGAAAGGTGTACCTGGAATACCAGATGGAAAGGGGGAGTGATGACAAATAAGTATATGCTAAAACATACACTGAAATGTGTGAGCGAAGGTAAAAACAAGAATGAGATGAAGTAAAGTAGGGTAGGTGGAGAGGAAAAAGGGAAAGAGACTTATGGAACACCACCAGGTGGCCTTTTAGTTTATTCAGCACAAGCACAGTTGTCAACACAAGGGAGCAATTTAGACCTCAAAACTGTATACACTACTACTATACAATATACATTATGCACACACACACACACACACACACACACACACACACACACACAGTGACCTATCTGAAGAGAGAATAGGGTAAAACTTGCAGCCAAAAGTGTCAGCTTGGTTATTCATTTTTAGCTGTGACCCAAGTCTTAACCAACCCTATCCTTTGGAAACTTGGAGTGTAATTAAATGCTTTATGTTCTAAATTATGCACTTTGGGACTATGCCTTCAAGGGTAGCCCATAATTCCTATCCAGCTGCTTGGCCTAATATCCATCAAGCCATGCAATAGTTTCTTCTTACTTTAAACTCTTTTTCCAATGGGGATTAATATTTCATTTTGTGGACTTTATAGTCGATCAAGTTTAGTTTTTTCTTTGTGCTAATCACCCGTCTGAGGTTGAAGTGTTCAACTCTACCTAAACATGGTGTGAGATGTTTAACAGGGAATAACAGGCTAAAGGCAGCCCTCACTCTTCGCATGACACCCCGTTGTTTGACACTAAGGAGCTTGCCAGACGCATGCTTTGTGTGTGTGCCAAACCTAAACTCTGTGAACATTAAGAGGATCACTGACAGAGCAAAGAAATAGGAGTTAATGTCCCTTTATCTCAGCCATAGGGGTGCCTTCACACATCAACCTCTGAAGTCTCGAGCTGTTCCGTGCTGCAGAAATGTAAAGTGTGTGGCACGAGCAGCGTGCACCTATGGCCGTCCTTGGTATTTACCGCAAGGCTGGCTCTCAGATCTGCTTGAGGATTTGAATATTTTATGAGCCAGGGAAAATTGGATCTGTCAGTGGAGCTGTGCTTTTACTGCGCGCCTCATTCCAGGTCTTTGATACAGACATGTCCCTCTCAATGAGCAACGATGCTCCCACCATCAGATGGAAAAGAACAGAGATGACACCCACATTGAGTCATGGATGAGACTGAGAGGAGGCTGAGCGAGAAATGTGTAATACCACTTGTGTCACTCACCTTAAGTAGATCATCATTTGGCAAACAAAACTGAGACTTGAAATAGAAATGTCCCTCTGGTGGGCACAGTGATCTTTCAAAAGCTTGAAATTGTTAGGTAGATGTCTTTGGCTTAACTCAAATAAATGCTTTGAGTTCTGCAGTAGATCAGATGATGCCCTATTGTTTCAACACTTTTACCAAACTGGCATACTGCTTCTAAGCTGATCAGCAGTAGACAAGATTGACTAAATACCCTCCTCATGTTCTCCAGCCGACTGCATCGCCAATTATAACAACCAGATGGAAAACAAGCAGACCAACCTCATGGTGCCAGAGTCAGGGGTCTATGGAGATGTAGACTTGTCCAACAAGATCAATGAGATGAAGACCTTCAACAGCCCAAACCTGAAAGATGGCCGCTTTGTGGGTCCAGGGGGCCAGCCGACACCGTACGCCACCACCCAGCTCATCCAGTCCTCCATCATGGGCACCAACGTTAACTCTGACAGAGGAACCGGAGGGAGTGGAGGAGGACTCCTGGGCGGAGGGGAGATGAATGAAAAACATTGCTGGAAGCCCACCTCAGTCCAGCAGCAGAAACAGGAGATGGGCTCCCAGCTGCAGTACAACATCATGGAGCAAAACAAGCTGAACAAGGGTGAGTGTATGGAATACTCAGCAGCCATGGTTATAGAGGTCATCTAGAGCCATGATCTTCCCCCTCTGTTCTCTCTTCTCCTGGCTCTTTCAGCCTCACTGTGGAAGCCTGTAGAAGAGTTTCATGCTCATATTTTCCTGGGTTCTGTCTCGCTCCTTTTCAGTCAACATAAGCGTCACTCTTTCTTTCTGCCCGTCTGTATGGCATTCATGTAACCCTGAATCACCCTCCATGCAATCATGTACAACCTCTGCCGTTAAATGGGGGCCAGGCCTGAACTGCTGTCATTGTACTGTATCTGGGTTGTCTTTTTTTTGTGATGAAGGCAGGTGTGAGGGTTTATCTTTGGTGTCAGATTTCTAAAGACAAGACAAAGATAACACTTGGATCTTTAACCGCTTTGAACGGAGCTATCATCACCCTATTGTACCTGCACAAGGGGACCACATCTGGTGTGATAGTTTAGAGTTTTTTGTGCAGATGTTGCATGTGTTCACATACTCGCATAAAAAAATGCTAAAGCATGAACTGCATGCCTCTTGTCGTGTGTAACACTGTACACTGTGCTCAGTGTAATGTCATTTTGTGGTATACATCATTTCACATTTCCATTGTGAAGTGGTTTTGTAATACTGTCCTTCATTTCCTTGTCCATTGCAAAGTGGATGCTTTGAAAGTTTCTGAAATCAAAATGTCTGCCTTAGGCCGCACTAACCATACATTCCATTCTCCCAACCATTAGACCGCTACAGAGGAGGTGACAGCCCTATGCCAGCCACCATCCCCTACAACCAGACCCATGACAGCCACACTGGAGGCTCCTACAACAGCTCCGACAGAGGCAGCAGCAGTACCTCCGGTAAGATTGGTTGGGGCATAAAGGAAAAAACAAAACAAGTTGGAATGGCAGTCAGAGTTTGTCTCTCTTAAAGTTTGTTCAGAGTTTTATATTTTGCTCTTTTTAATTTAACTGCCCAATTTTCCCAGTTTAGGGTTATTGTGAACCGCCACCCCCGCTCCATTTAAATCCCAGTATTCCTCAAAAGCAATAAATCACTTTGAGATGCTAATAATCCATGCTTTGAAATGGCAATTTGATTAATTTCCATGTCAGCCTATCTTGAAGAGAAATTAAAAGGGAGATGCCTTCAGAAAGTGGAAAATTGTAGAACAAAACAAGGAGAGGAAACTGACAACAATGCCTCCAAACAAAGGCATGAGCACCGTGCCAGCCATTTTCTTTCTGGGTGCAATGTCATCCAAGGGATTTTAAAGCCAATTCGATAAAAGGAGCTCTTTCTTTTTATTAATTCAGTTTTTTTGTTTTGTTTTCATGCTTTCTATTTCATTTCACTGTTTGTCCTTGCTTAGTTTGCATTGCTTCCGTTAATTGGCTTTACTTTAATTCCTGTATGGAGCAGCCTAATTTCATCAGGTCTTCAATGTCTGTCTGTGGACAAGGACAAACGATAACACATTGCAGACGGCATGCAACACTGCCACCTTAATGCCATGTATCCATTCTGATATTGCGTTTGAAGTTCAAGCCATTAAGGAGAAGCCTTTGGTGCTCGCTGCACCTCACAGCTCATTGGTTCACAATTCTAATAGTTTGGTATTAATTGAACCCTTTTCTGCCGTTTTCTTCCTCCCTTTCCTCTTGTTACTTGCTAGTATTTCCCATCATTTCATAGCTGAGAGGTATGTGTTCACACTTGCATAAAAGTGGAGGGTTGCACTAGCCTTTGCACTCTTGTGTGTAACATTATCTTTTCTTTGTTAGCCAGTCTTGTTAATGCATGTTATCTGCTGTCAATTCCTTACTCATTACCTTGCGATTTCATTAATAATTGATGTGTTTTTTTGGGGGGGTGGGGGGGGTTTAGCAATGGTGTGAATATAAGTATTCGTGTCTTGGTTCTGACAGACTGCTTTTTTTTTCTTCATTTTTGAGCAGGGAGTCAGGGTCAGAAGAAGGGAGTGCGCACCCCCAAACTACCCAAACAGAGCACAATGAATTGGGCTGACCTTCTGCCCCCTCCCCCTGCAAACCCACCCCCAAGTCGGAGCACAGAGCAGTACTCTCTATCATTGGAAGAAAGGTGGGACATGTCTGCACAGACACAGATAATCTGACAGGCATGCACACACTGTATTTATATTCTAGTTCATTCTTCTTGCCTTTTCTCCTGTTTCTTGCCATCATTGCAAGCATTTGCCCCAAGGGTTTTCTATCTATTAGTGCTCGGCTCATGCCAATTCTTGATAGAAGGGTGCCATGAATATTTAGTTTGTTTTCCTGGCTTCGGTATATAAAAACATTCATGTTTTTTGTGAGTGATATGACGGTAACAAGGCTTGTTTCTCTCTGTTGGCAGCTGTGAACAAGACATGCAGTGCCCCATGCCCCCCTCTCACATGTACCTGCAGCCTGATGAGCTGGAGGAGGAAGAGGAGATGGAGAGGGGGCCCACTCCTCCCATTCGAGGGGCAGCCTCTTCCCCTGCAGCTGTATCTTACAGTCACCAGTCCACAGCCACCCTCACCCCCTCACCCCAGGAGGAGATGCAGCCGATGCTCCAGGAAGCACCTGACAGCCATGAACGCAGGTACAAAGGAAGAGTGGTCAGCCTGTGTGAAGATGTTCACAAAATATATCTATTCTTTAAAGCCTCATTGAAAAGCACAATCTCCCAAGTCTTTGAAATTCACTCCTGTTTTGAATGTTTAAGAACATTACCTCCGAATCCTATATTGCACAGCACTGTTGACCATTTTTCAAAAGCATATCCTTTTCTAAGTTTTAGATTGATTTCTTAGCTTCAAGGGAGCCATTTGTTACAGCTCATTTCAGTACAGCATAAAAATCAACTTGCAGTCATTAGAAAGTCGTTTGAAATAAGTAATATATCACAGTCTAAAATAATTATTTTTCGCAAAGTGAGATAATGATTGTTTGGGAATCCAGCTGTGAGCAGGAACTCCCTCTTGTTAGTGCACAAAGATATGAAAACATCATACATTTAGGATTAAACTGCCCAACAGAAGCCTTTTTTTTTTGGTTAAGATCAATTTTTTATTGTTTTATAACATACAGAACAGACAAACACAATTGAACAAGATCAACAACCCTCTCCCACCCCCCACCCTCTGCAGTCTCAAGGAAAGTCAACAAAAAACAAAAAACGAAATCCCACCTTGCCTAGTCACTCTCCTCTAGTTCTTGTGATGCTGAGGTCATTAGGAACAGAAGCCATTTTAAAATAAGAAACTATCAAATTCACATCATCGTTGGCATTTGTGTTTTCTTATTACTTATTTTCTTGGTCTGATTTCTGGACAACATTGCCATAAACTCTCAAATGTTTTAATGTGCTTATGTGTACTTCAGAAAATCATCAGCATTAATGTAAAGTACATGTGATTTGATGCAGGATCAGCAGTATGGTCCCATGATAATTAGAGGTGGGGGGAAAAAATCGATACGGCATAATATCGCCCATTTCGCAGCAATAACATTGAAGTGAGATGAACAAACAGAGAAATGTATCTTTTTAGAGATTTGGGGACATAATTTGAAGTTGGAAAAAGGTAATAAATTGCAATATTTGCAGAATATTGCAATATGTTTAAAATTGCAATAATATTGTATTGTGACATAAGTATTTTGAAGATATCATATCGTGAGGCCTCTGGTGGTTCCCACCCCTAATGATAATTGCCTTGTGTATTTTACTCTTTATACATGATAGGTTTCTGATACTGTGTGTTTTTCACCACTTGCAGGCGCCACGCTGTGAGCCCCCCACCCCCTCCTATGCCCCTCTCTCCTTCACACACATATGGGTACATCACCAGCCCGTTGGCCTTGGACACTGATGGTATGGAGGAGGAGGAGGAGGAGGATATATTGGAGGAAGAGGAGGGTGACGACACAGATGCAGAAGTGGCCAAGATGCACTACCACCACACACACCCCCACACACACCCCCACCATCCCCAGATGCATCCGCGAAGGTTGCTGCTACGAGGGCTTGAACAGACGCCTGCGTCCAGCATGGGCGACCTGGAGAGCTCGGTTACCGGCTCCATGATCAACGGATGGGGCTCGGCTTCTGAAGAAGATAATGTCTCTTCAGGGAGGTCCAGTGCCGTCAGCTCATCCGATGGATCCTTCTTTACTGATGCTGACTTTGCTCAAGCGGTTGCCGCAGCCGCAGAGTACTCAGGCCTGAGGGTGGCCAAATATCCCAACACGCTGGGCCACGAATTGGGAGGAGCTTCAGGTAGGTTTCATATGGTCGCCCACATCCACAAGAAATGGAACTGCAAAACATTTGAGGAATGGTAAAAGTAAACAGTTTCTCTGTTTCTTTTCTCAGCGCGAAAATACCAAATAAACCCGTCAGGACACCGTCCTGGCAGCCCGGTGTCTACAGACAGCAACATGAGTATGGCAGCTGTACATAGGAGGCCTCCCAAGAAGCAGAAACAGCAACCCGCAGGTCACCCAGGAAACCAGCGACGTGAAGCCTATAATGAAGGTATGCATGAATAAATTGCAGTTATGTTATTATATTATATATTATAAAAATTGAATAATTAAAATTCAAACAATTTTCAAAATGAAAGAAATCCTTTAAAGGGGTGATAGAATGATTATATAGGGTATTTCACACTGTTCCTTATGGTCTCAAAATGGGGTATGTAACATTGGTTGGGCTGAAAATGGCCTGGTTGATATTTTATTGGCCCTTATTCATCCCTGTGTTTTGGCCCTATTTCTAACAAGAGCTTTTCTTCCAAATATGGTATGCTCATGAATATTTAGATGAGCTGCACGATGATTGGTTGAGCAAATCCCCATACACATACATTGGAGACGAGACAGTAGGTCTCATATTTCAGACACTGCAATGACTTTTTTTATGCGAGAAATCAACTATATAAAGCTCAAATATGGGTCGTTTTACGAAAATTTATGGCTAATTGCAAATTTAGTAAGACGTGTCAGACTTTAGGAGCTCCACACAGTCTGACAAGAAAGCGGCAGCCTACTGGGCTCCATACCCAGAGCAAAGTCACCATTTGTGGATTATTGCAATTTAAAGCGTTTTTGTGAACGTGAGGGGTCTTGTTAGGCGGAGCAGCTAGCTAGCTATCCCATTCAATACAATGGGAAAAGATCGCGGCTAGCTAGCTACACTTTTGGCATAACTATAGTAGGGCTGGGCGATATGGCTGAAAACTGTATCATGAAGTGTTTCATATCGGTCAATATCGATAATTATTGATATTTTTTATGACCTATTTAAAATATATTAAATTTAAAAAAGATTATTATATATATTAAACTTAACCTTCCTCTGATTATAATCCCCTCAGTTATAAAAGCAGAAATGTCAACACAACCATGGAAAACACTCAAATGGAGGGACGACGGTCTTGCATAATTTGCAGACGACATTGGTCTGACTACGGTCAGACTTATAAAATCCCCAAAACTGCCATACTGACTTTTCCTGTTTCATCAACAATTTCGCTGCGGCACTCAATTTCCACTTATCACTCCACGCTGGTTCTGTTATTGAAGAACCCAACACGAGACAGCGATGTGGCGCAACCAAATTTGATACTGTTACATGATTGGCTGTCACTCCCTACGTTGCTAGGTTACGAGAGAGTGAGTGCCTTTGTTCATGCAACCAAACTTGCTTCACAACCTCCGGTTTCTTTCGACGAAGAAAAACAAGTTATCGAACGTTTTATCGAACGCATTTTCTATTGATATTGATTACGTATCTACCGCGAGACATACCGTTATCGTTTTATCGCCCAGCCCTAAACTATAGTATATTTACAGTTTGAATTTCGTCACGGCACTTATATTACAAGTTCCCCAAGTCTGATTTCAATTTAAGGCATTTTTGTGAACGTGAGGGGTCTTGTTAGCAGGAGCAGCTAGCTATCTAGCTATGTCCCCCATTCAATACAATGGGAAAAGATCACGGCTAGCTAGCTACACTTTCGGCATAATTATAGTATATTTGCAGTTTGAATTTTGTCACGCCACTTATATTACAGGTTTCCCAAGGTCTTATAAAGCTAACAGTTTCAATTTAAGGCATTTTTGTGAATATGAGAGGTTTTGTTAGCTGCTAGTGTCCCTTCGATCCAATGGATAAAGATAGCGGCTAGCTAGCTACACTTTAGGCATAACTATAGTATATTTACACTTTGAATTTTGTCACGGCATGTATATCACAACTACCAAAAGGTCTTACAAAGCTTAGCTAACACTTTCAATTTGCATTTTTTGTGAATTTCAGAGTAGGAGGCTAGCTAGCTCTCATTGATGGACTCCAGCTCACCGTGGGCTCTGTCAATGAGACTCGCGGACAAGAAGTGCTTATTTCCCCAATCGTTTGTTCGGGGAAACTAACTCAACACATATCCATTATAAGATTAACTGGAACCTGCACTAAGAGATTGCGGGCGTAACAAGCTCGCTGACCGTGCTGTCAGTCACACACCGGCCATTTAGCAGGAAGAGGGGAGGGAGAACATCGAGCTGCAGGGCCTGGAGCTCTGTCAGGGCAGCGGCGTTTGGTAGTCCAATGTAGCAACCCAGGCAGCACCAGCACCGGCCGCTGAACTCCGAAACACATTGCAATTAGACATCAATTTTCGTAAAACGGCCCATATTTGAGCTTTACATAGTTGATTTCTCGCATTAAAAAAGTTTCAGAAGTGAATTTTGTAATGGAATAGCAGAGATCTGCGCGACCTAGATTCAGAAGACTGAAAGAGGTATCAATGGGATTTTGAGGTTCTATGTATTTCCTATTTACCCACCAAACTGTCATTTTTCAACTATGACAAGGTAAAATCGGTTTTGCATTCTGTGACCCCTTTAAAGTGCTCATATTATGCGGTTTGGCTTTTTCCCTTTCCTTTATTGTGTTATATCTTTTTTGTGCATGTTATAGGTTTACAAAGTGAAAAACAATCTCCAACAGAAAACACAAACTGCTCCAAACAGCTCTATTGTAGTCCAGCCTTTACTTCAGAGGCAAACATGGGTCACTTTGTAACACACGTTATAATGCTCACCTAGCTGCTAGCATGGCACACCCTCAAACTTACTGCACATGTGCAGTCGCACATCCCAACAAAGATGGAATAGAAGTGAGATGTCTCACTCTGTAGCTAAAACAGAGAGCTCGACACACAGGGTGAAAAGAGGAGCTGCAGCAAGGTGCAGTACAACAAAAATATGGTGTTTTCTGAAAATTAAACCACATAAACCTATTCTGGTACAACCTCTAAATACAATTATGAACCTGAAAATGAGCATAATATGAACATTTTAAAAATCATGAAAGCTGGATATGACTGCATTTTGTGTCTTATAGATTCCTACTCAATTGTTGATATTAAGTGAGCTAAATTGTTGCGACAAATTATCTTGTTAAATACTATGTAAACCTCCATTTCAGGCCGGGAGGGTAATGTATAGAAAGTTATCTCAATTTATGTTGCGGCCTATAATATAGGTCTGGAATATTGCAAAAACAAAGATCTTTTAGAAAATCTAAATTGGTATTAGGTGTATAAAGGTACGATATGGAGAAAATCAGATATCACAATGTTATTGACCAAATACCTAGATCTCAATATTGCGATGATATTGTAGGGTTGACAATTAGTGCTTTAACAAAATATTTTCACAATGAGATTTTAGATAAATAATTATCAATAATGTGAATATAATGACTAAGTGGTTAAAGGCCAATAATAGAACGGCTACAACAGTCTGGTAAATTAAAAAATTACATCACCAACAGACTGATGGAGAGACAGACATGTAGCGGGAGTAGCAGTTTAGCTGTATCTCACAGATGACTCTGCCTTCATTCCCTCCACAGATATGGAAGGGTAAAGTGCAGTTTACTGTGATGTAGTGTCGGTAAATGACTGAGTATGGGTGTGCCATGAGCCAGAGTTTTAATCCTCTTCTCTCATGTGTTTATGCACATGCAGACATGGCATCACTCCTAATCTGTGACGTTGCTGAGCAGATTGGGCAAGTGGTGGGATGGAGGCCAGGGCCATGGTGGGGAGGAGGGGAGGTGGGTTGTCTCAGGGGAGCTCTTCCCAGCTTGGCTATGCTGACACTGGGATGTCTCTCCACTCTAGTCACTAATGAAATTGATCCAGGTGCCGCGGCTCATACTGAAGTGCCACCATTCACTAGGCAGGAGCCGGACATAAACCAAACAGGGGCTAAATACCAATCTGTACACAGGAGGAAAAACTTTAAACTTGTTAAGTAAAAGAGCAATTGACTTTTTACAGCATCATTCTTTACAACATACAGCCTACCACTGAAAAGCCACTTTTTCTGTTTGTTTCCATTCTGCTCCACTTTGATCTTGTAGAAAGATCTTTATTTTTATGTGTCTGTTGAAGAGTGTGCACACACTACCTTTGCTGTGTACAGCATGTGCTGTCCCAGAGCTGGCTCTCCTGCTAGTGTCAGGTGTCCTTGAGTGTTGGAAGCACTTGACAGGGAGATTTAATATCCAGTTCACTTGGAGCCAGACCAGCTATATTCTCCCCCCCCCCCCCCCGAACCACCGCCTCCTGCCATCTTGCTTATATCCTGGCTTCTTCCCCATCCGCTGCCCCTCCCTTTGGAGTGATCTCTCCATCCCTCTCCACTCTCTCTTCTCCTCCGTCTTTGTTTGAACAGAGAGGGTGTGGACTGACAGCTCTGCAGCTCTGTCTGTCCATCAGTCCTCGTGCTGATTGCATTTGATCTGAATGGATTCCCCCCCCCCCCCCCCCCGTCTTCCCTTCAACCCCCAGCCACATACATACATTCCTTGTCTGTGGTCTGGAAGACTGGTGCTGAGGTGTTCGGTGAGTTTCACTCTCGTTTGCACAGTGGATGTGGAAACACCCGAGTTATATTCCCCCCATGATTCATACTGCGTTTGACTCTAATGCCTTTGTCCACCACCTCTCTGAACTTAACCTGTTCCTGTCTCTTTTGATCTGTCTCATCCTTGTCTGCCTAATTAACCACCAGGCCCTCCAATACACCCTCCTTGGCAAGCCCAGAGACACTTTTCAGACCTGAACGCTGCCCTCGCCGATTTTTCCTCATAAATCTAACAAGCGCTCTGCTCCTCCCTTGTAGTGAGCCATAACTCACAGACTGTGGCATTGATCGGACTCAGACTGAGGCAGGACTCAGGAGGCAAGAGAGATATTAAAAAACTGCAGACGCCTCTGTATGATATTGACTTCCCCCCTTTTGTATTCAGGAGGAGTGGGTGGAGGATAATCACAAGAGTGTATTAAAGCTGCCTGATTCCACCAAAAAGACACAGCAAAGACATCACCTTCCCCATTAGCCTTTCCTGTGTAAAAATTGGAAATAAAAGCTTTGATTCTCCACAAAGTCCAGTGTTCCACAATCTTAAAAGCATGTAAGGTAGCCTTCGGGATGCAAGCAAGGTGTGAGAGTTGGCAATTGCTACGTTTAATAACTTTCTAATCCTATGTGGATTATGGGTTTGGCTGCTGACAAAACCATCCTTCAGGTCAGAAGCTGATTAGAAGATGAAAAGCCATCGATTGCAGGCAGGCAAGGCTTTTCTCTCAGTGTTTTGTTTAGATGGCTGTGTGATGTGTGAGAGGCCAGGCTGGCCCAATGGCTCAAGGACAAGCAGCATTGATTCATCGACAGGAGAAGTCGAGCAGGTTAGAGAGCCAGCTGCTGACCGTCACGCTCCCCTCTTCCTTCTCGCTCAAATCTCATAACTCTCTAATGTCATCTGTTCTGTTTACTGTCTGTACGGAGGAGTTTCCGTTCAGCATGGCTATTTGTACAGCTCTTGGTTTATGTACACACTGCAGCTGTGTTTGTGTATCACCTTGCAGGTGTGAGACAACAGAGTGACAGATGATACACACTATAGTTTCAAGAGTACACAGATTTTAGTTTCTCAGTCTTAGTTTTTGATGTCTCTGATTAATGGGTTCTTACTTCCTGTGTTTATCCTTCAGATCTCCCACCTCCTCCCATCCCACCTCCAGCTGTGCTTAAGTCGCCTACACACCCCTCCAAGGCAATCCTGGAGGGCCGGGGAGTGATTTCCCCCAAAGCAGGCGAGGGTCGAGACAAGAGAGGAGGAACGGGGGGCTATCGGCCCAGAGAAGGCTCGGACCCCCGAACCAGCTCGACTGAACGCAAAGACGCTCAGGAGAGACAAAAGACTGCCCATGGGGGGAAAGCGAATAAACATGAGGGTAGCGCCGCCAACAAAGCACGCCAACACGCAGGTACAACAACAAATACAAAGTGAGGGAATCCCTCAATGACATATGCCAGGTTGTTTTTTTTATTATGCAAGTCTCAATTCCTCCTACAATTGTTCTTTGTCCCCAGGTTCAGAGGACATTCTGCCCTACAGCCGACCACAGTTCCCCACAGTCAACAGCCCCCGGGACCTAAGCTCCTCCAGCTCCATGTCTTCCAGGGGTTCAGGGGGCCGGCGGAGAGGAGATGGAGGCCGCAGGAACCATGCAGACATGGGTCTCAACACCACGGGGGCCTTCCAACCAGGAGATGAAGAGCTAGAGGTACAGACGCTATCCCTCAACAGTTCTGAATATAGTTCCACCAAGGAGTTTAAAAATGCAATCAGAATAGCAATTTTCGCAAACAATCAATGTTGGATCCCTTAGATTTGTTTTTTAAATAATTGTGACCGAGTAAGACACACAGTACCAGGGCTCCAGACTTATTATTGTCAATTATAACATTTATTGCCTCAGCCCTATTTAGGGTCTTTCTCACTCCTTGTTTACACTGAAATGACAATCATATGTAGCTGATGATTGCGAGTATTAAAAATTACTCGCAAAAAATGGTCACAGTCTGGAACCCCTGAGTACTGAGCATATTTTACATAGTAAAAAATTAGGGGTGCACAATTCAGAAACTGTCACGATTCAATATCGATTTTCAGGCTCAAGATTCAATTCAAAAACTATTCTCAATTAAAAAAAATAGGGTTTTCTGGTGTACAAACTATGTAATGTAATTGATTGTAAATGATCTCAAACCTAGTTTGGCATTTCTGGCTGACAGATGCCAATATCAGAAGATTTATTGCCCATGAATGATGCATGTTAACTTAAATGTTTTTTGTTTTTTACTCAGATGGTAGAAAGCTGAAGAACCGAGGAGGAAAATGAGGAACAGCCCTGATTTTGAGTGGAGCATCATTGTTTCTCTTACAATTTTAAATATCTCAGTATTTCACCATCATGTTGGCCTCCATTATACTGTACATCAGTAGTGTTTCTTTACATCTGGAAAACAGACCAATGGTTGTTTTTTTACTTATCATTTTCTATGTCCATTTAAAAAAAAAAAAAAAAAAGGGTGTCTGAAGTTAAGAGACTGGTGCATTCAAAACAAAATACGCAGTAGTATATTTATGTTTAATTCCAATGCAATATGGAGTGAAATCCTACTCCAGACATTGATATGACTCTGCTTGCCTCGACAAAAACTTTGAGCCCATACAGTCAGATGTTACTGTAATAAAATAGCTGCGAGCAGAGAGGGGTGGACTGTCTGTAAATATACGTGTATACATGATGTCCTCTTGTTTTACCCACTGTGGTACCTCAAATTTGTCTTCCTTGTTTTATTTTGCAAATTCTAATTTTATTATGCCAGTAAATATATTTTATCATTTCCATCCATGTTGTAAATTGCTATATTATTTAGCTGCCCCAAGAAAGTGCCACTTTGGGATTTTTTTTTCTTTTGTTTTATTGTAATGCACTGTTATGTTTCGTGTTGTCGTCAATGTTTGTTAATTGTTTTACTTTGGTTTTAAAAGCACAATCACTAAACTTTATTTTAAACCATTCTATCTATTAACCTTTTTTGTCTTACTGGAGGAAACAGGTATGACAAAAGAGTCTAGTTAATCCTGATGATGATGATGAAGATGTAGGTAAAGGTTGCTGTTTACGAAGGTTGTGCTTGAAAGGAGACTCCTTGTGTTGATTGTCTCCCTCTCCAGTTCTAACGCTAGCTCAAGTGATATAAAAGACAGTTAATGTGAGTCATAGCTGCAATGTATATATATCTTTTCGCATTGACCATAAACTCAGCT
Organism: Perca flavescens; assembly: GCF_004354835.1. Classification (NCBI taxonomy): domain Eukaryota; kingdom Metazoa; phylum Chordata; class Actinopteri; order Perciformes; family Percidae; genus Perca; species Perca flavescens. The sequence goes on from NC_041333.1 coordinate 1,639,421, forward strand.
ATTGCACATTAATCAAAATGGTTATGTTGTCTACTAATGCACTTAAACGAATGTCAAATACAGGAAATAAGTCACTTTGGGAATCTGGAGAGGTTGGAATTGGACAAGAGTCTCTTTTCTTGATAAGGCAGGGGTGACGGATCCCTGTTTTTTTTAAGGAGGAAGGGCGCTGTTTATTCATAGGACATCTGCAAACATTTGTTTCGTAAAGCAAAAAAGTAAAAGAACTAAAAAAAAATGATGAATAAAAAAGTTCAAACTATGTGTACCTTTGGTAATTTGTGTGGGCTATTTTTCATAAGTTGAACACTATAAGAAGAAAAGTGGCTGCACGACAGCTACAGGTCCATTAAGTCCATATTTACTGTATTATGACATTACTTTTTAGGCATATTATGACTTTTTATACTTTTTATTTATATTACACTGATATTTTTTGACACTGTAATATGACTCTTTTCAACAGTATCAGTTTTTTCAACATATACTATAACTCTTTTTGACATAGTATGACTTTTGTCTCACCATACCATACTTCGACATGTAAAACTGGCTTTTTTTGATATACATGATTATAACCGATGTCCGAGCGTAGCTGTGACTGCTCGACACCTCTCCATACTACACTGACTTTTCAACATACTATTCTAGGACTTTTTTGGTGCTATTAGTTTCAAGACCTTCATTACGGTAATCAAGAATACAAATGGATACAGAGAAAAGTTGTGTTCCTGTCTCTCTCTAATCACTTTTTTCAACATACTATACTGTGACATTTTTCTGATTTTTTTTATGGCATACTATACTATGACTTTATTACTTTTTTCGATATAGTATACTATGACTTTTTATCACTTATTTCAACATACTATAATATGACTTTCAACATACGATACTTATTTATCACATTTTTCGAAATACTATACTATGACTTTTTATCACTTTTTTGACATGCTATACTATGAATTTTTTCAACATACTATACTGTGACATGACTTTATCACTTTTTTGTTAGATACTACACTATGACATTTTTACGGAGTGAATGTTTAAATAAGGTAGTGTCTTTTAGTAGGTAGTGTTATTTCTCCAGGTCGGAGGACGGCTCGTTTTGATGAAAATGAGTTTGTAGCTCGTTGTTAACCTTACTACGTTAGGAAAGATGAGTCGTTTGTGATTTAATAACATTTCGCTGTAGAGAATTGATCCCAGAAGTTCAAATCTGTGAATATCTTTCTAATTTTGCTTATGTTTATAAAACAGAGCTTATGAATCTGTGCTCTCAGTTTATAAAACAGTGCGCACGGTTTAGTTTTTTTTATTATCATCTGACCCTAGGGGGGCTCCGTACTTTTTCGACATGCTATATTGTGACTTTTTTATGATTTTTAATGACATGCTATACTTTAACTTTTTACAACATATTATACTAAGACTCATTTATCACTTTTTTCGACATACTGTACAATTACTTTTTTATGGACATACTATACTATGATTTTTTGACAAAATATACTATGACTTTTTTTGACATACTATACTATGATACTATGTTCGACATAACATACTTTTTAATGGCTTTTTTCATTAAGTTTTGACAAACTATACTGTGGCACTTTTAGGACTTTTTTCAACATATTGCACTATGACTTTTATGTCAGAGTGAGACAGCTGCGACTGCTCGACACCTCTCCAGCTACCAGTTCAAACTCCGTACGGGGACTTGAACCTGCAACCCTCTGGTTCCCAACCCAACCCAACTCCCTACAGACTGAGCTACTGCCACTCCTATGATATTTCATAAACTACTACATTGGTCTTTTTTCTCAATCTTCTCAGCACAAAGCTTCATCTGGCTTTGGACGTTTACCTTTGTGCATTGTGGAAAGGATACTAAAATATTTTACGCAAGTAAAAGTAAAACAAAATAATTTTAAAAAGGGGCAGCAGCAATTACATGATCATTTTAAGCTATTAAAAAGTTAGCTATTTTAATTAAAAAACAAAGTCAGGCTACTGAATAAAATCCATCAACATATCAATGTAAATACTGGTAAAACATCATCCCGCCTCAGAGCAATGATATCTTAACCAACAACAACAATAAATTAATTTCCTTTAGACCAACATGTGCATACAAATGGTTATTATCTACAACAACTAACTTTCTTAGTATAGCCTTTTTTCAGTTATCAAATGCTTTGGCCTTTAATTTCTCTCTCTCTAAGTGTTTTCCTTACTCTTTGCTGTATGTTTTTTGCATTAAAGTATTTTTGGACATTGAAATTATTTTGGGGTTTATATGTTTTGGCTTCTTAAAGCTGTTGGACCCCATCATAGAGGCCTTCTCTTACATACAGATCAGTAGTGCAGGATGAAAATCCACACATGAAACTGATGCAATAGAGGCAGACTCCAATGTTCTGAAAAAGATTAACTCAATTTAGAATAAAACAACCTCAATAATATCTGATGTGATAGGATGTCGACTTCCTACTGACCTGATTGTTTTGTTACTTAAAGATCCTATGACATGGTGCTCTTTGGATGCTTTTATTAGTGGTCCCCTAATACTGTATCTGAAGTCTCTTTTATATAGACCTTAGTGGTCCCCTAATACTGTATCTGAAGTCTCTTTTATATAGACCTTAGTGGTCCCCTAATACTGTATCTGAAGTCTCTTTCCCAAAATTCAGCCTTGGTGCAGAATTACAGCCACTAGAGCCAGTCCCACAATGAGCTTTCCTTAGGATTAATGCTGGAATAATGTTACATATCACACATTCAATGTCCATGCTGATTATAGGAAAAACACGTATTTCTGGCTGTTCATATCTTTTAACCATAAATACATACATAAGGAGATACTTAATCACCTGTTTGCATAGCAATACTTGTGGCTGCTCTGTATGAACAAAAAATACGACAAAGACAGCACAATTTCCCCAATTGTGTTGCATCAGCGAGGCTCTGCAGCAGCTGTCATTATGTGCAACCATTACACACAGATATGGCTATTTATAGGGCCTGTACCAGTGATATCTCAGTCACTGCCAACGATCACTTTTAAAATAATCATCAATCTAGTGAATTTCCTTTTTATTTTATTTTGCTTAGCTTAGGAATGGTAGCCCTTTCAGGGAAATACTGGGGCATTAATTTTGCTCTGTACTTTCTAATAATTCCTCTTATAGGTATTAACCAGGTGTGCAAAGTGCACAACACTAACATCTGAGGAAAGAAAACTATTCATACAATTGATACATTTATTTTATTGACACATTATTATAGCAATAATTGAAAAGCATCATAATAAAACTCAATGTCATTGTATCTATTGAATTATAAATCTATTGAAATCATCTGAGCTGGCCACGTGAAAGGACACCATGCACTACAACAACACAGTCAAGGAGGGAACTATCAATATCCTCGGCTCAGAGACTAAACGGCCATTTCTGTTCTGTACAGTAGCTATTCAAATGTATTACCTAATGCCAATTCCATTAGTGTTCTCTATTACTCACAGTGTCAGCATCCCATGTCATTCAGTAAAGGCATTTGGAGCCATAGAGGGAAGCTAAAACCAACGGTGAAGGGATTATATTCAATTTGAAAAGCCTAAATTGCTGCCAATTAGGCGTAAGGAGACTCCACTGAGGTTACATAAGAGAGTGAATACAGTACTCATCTTATTTCTCATCACTCACTAGCTGGTGGGATAGCTGCTGACGCGGCAAACAAAATATCCATAAAATCACAAGATGACAATGTCGCCACACAGCGACTCTAGACGGCAACTTACAGTATCCTAATTGGAGACCGAAATAAATTTGTTCCAGTTTATTACATCTATCCTGCCTACTGCTTGTTCTCACAGAGGCAATAACCTGGCCTATGGGAGTCTTTAATGTCAACCACTGTCTGTCTGGCTTATTCAAACATCAGTGATGAAAAAAGAGAGATGGTTCCTCCCTTTATACTCCCACCCGAGCCTCAAAGAACTGGAATGGAAGTCTTGTTTTTACAAGCTAATGACTAGTGCTGCCCACCTCAACACCCTGGAGCCTCAAGAGTCCTACGCTGAAAGCCAGCAGAGTGATGAGAGCTTGTACGTCCACTAGACTCATTAAGTGCAACAATTTTTTTTACATTGAGAGATAACTTTAGAAATAAACTTAGTTTAGTGCGGACACAGAGACAAATTAAAACACGGAAGTATAATTTGAACTTAGTATTTATAATGGTTTAGCTACTGTGGTCTAAAGCTACTCTCCTCCTTCTCTCTGAGCTTTTGGCGCTCCCTTCCCCCTTTCATTCCCCCAGGTGTTCCCTAATAAGCACCTTTCTAAACAAGAACAAATTTGGAACAGGGGAGAGCATCCTCTTATGCGCCCATCCATCATTTTAAGGAGTGGAGGTGTGTCCAGGCCCCACAATGAGATGCAGGTGATTAAGGATATTAAGCAGATACACTGGCTGCCAGGGTTATTCACCCCATGAATATACACAATGAGGCTGGATGTTCTTTGGTCTGGTCCTTACAGTTACTCTACCTGTGTGCTCGGGGAAAGGCTCAGAAGTGTAGTAGCATGTCTACATTAGAAGTGGGGGAAGGGGTATGAAAAAGGGGAGTGTGTGCATCTAATGTAAAAAACAAAATCTCCTCTCTCTCTCACTTTATATATATATATATATATATATTTATTTTTATTTATTTTGGGATAGTATCATGTGGGGCTGGGCGATATGGAGAAAATCAGATATCGTGATATTCTTGTTGTTGTTGGGTTGACAATTGGTGCTTTAACTAAATATCTTTACAATGAGATTTAAGGTATGTAATCTTCAGTAATGTAGATATAATGTCTGTGTTAAAAATAATAGAACAGCTAGAGTAGTCTGGTAACACAGAAAATGACATCACTTTACTGTAATGCAACCTTTATAAACCAGGAAAAGAGAACACTTAGGCCATTTACGATATTACGATTTCCAAAATCTAAGACGATATCTAGTCTCATATCACGATATTGATATAATATCGATATATTCCCCAGCCCTAGTATCGTGCATTCATCGTTAAGTGGCTTGTGGTGGTTTTTAGATGCAAAAATAGGTTTGTTGTATTTCCTCTTGCGCGGTTTATCACCATTCGATACATTTTGCATAGTGCATTAGATTAGCCTGGGAAACATACATGGGCTTAAAGCAGAAGTATTTCCAAGCTACCGAGGAGGCGTTACTTTTGGCCACTAAAGTTCCCTCTTCAGTCTCTGTTATTTCGTCTTCTCCCTGAGCAACACTCATTTCTTACGAGATTTCTCGTCGAGGTGAAAAGTTGTCTCGTGAGGCGATGTGATGTCAGCGTGATGGAGCGTGGAATTACTACTGAAGATCCCCCTGCCACTTTTAAATCATTTGTGTGGCAACATTTTGGTTTTCCTGCGGAAATAATAAACGGCGAAAGAGTGACAGACAAGACAAACACAATATGTAAACATTGTAAGAAAAAAATGCCGTATACCGCGGCTAACACGAGCACTATGCAAAAACACTTACATCACCACCACAGCTCTCTACTAACTACTGCACCCGCAATAGTAGTAGTTAGTTAGTTAGTTAGTTAGTTAGTAGTAGTTAGTAGTACGGCATTTTTTTCTTACAATGTTTACATATTGCGTTCGTCTTGTCTGTCACTCTTTCGCCGTTTATTATTTCCGCAGGAAAACCAAAATGTTGCCACACAAATGATTTAAAAGTAGCAGGGGGATCTTCAATAGTAATTCCACGCTCCATCACGCTGACATCACATCGCCTCACGAGACAACTTTTCACCTCGACGAGAAATCTCGTCACGTTTTAATCTCGCGAGATCTCGTACAACGAGATCTCGTCACACCCCTAATATTTATTATATATATATATAAATATATATAAATATGGGTTTTCTATTATCTTTCTAATATATTACTGTGTATATTTTGTGAGATATGTTCATCCCCAGAGGCCAGGGGTGTTTTTAATTTTTTCTGCCATGTCTCTTCAAAAACTATGCATGTCTTGATTAAGCTGTATTCTAGACAACCTTTTTTGATATTTATATGCATACTTTTTAATACATTGTATAACCTAACTTCTTATCAAATATACTGTGCCTTTCTAATGCTTAGCCGTTTTTTTGTGTTTACATGGGAATTATTTTTGATAGACTGTACAATTTAACCCTTGTGTTGTCCTTTGTGTCATGGGGACTTGGTTAGTTTATTTCCATTTTGTATTAGCCTGTCCAAACGCGTTCGATTGCAGCACGGGTCTCTGGGACCCCCCCCCGTGCCAGTTCACATGAAATGACATCACATAGTACGCGAGGGTCACCGGGGGGCCCGAAGCTCAACGCCAGGCCAATGCAAAAACCTCAAATAAACTGAACGGGTCCCGGGGACCCAAAGGACAAAAACAAGGGTTAAGCTTCTGATCATATTGCTTTTCCAATGTGATTTTTAAATGGAATATGAATCTGGTAGCTTCTCCTCCTACAACATGTAAATTTAATTTACACATTTAAACACATTTTTATATCCATAAGTAATGTCTGTTTAGCCATCTTGTCCCTCAATTCCCTGAAGAATGAGTTTGCGACTCTTTTCTCAAACATTTTATAAACCAAAGATTCATTAATTAATTAAAAAGAGAATCTGCAGATTAGTCGATTGTGAAAATAATTAGTTAAAGCACAAATCTTTAATGACTGCTAATAATGCAACGAAGGAAGCCCAAAGAATAAGTCTTTTTCCTCATGTCATTTTTACACGTTCTGAGGAAATCAGCTCCACCGTTCTCCCATCCTACGAATAATACGTGAATGAATGAGTTTCATTTTTCAGAAGGAAGTGCATTTGAAGACAAAAGATTCACTCAGGATTTAATATGCCAATGTCAGTATGAGGCCTAATTACTCTGTATAGGAACATGCTAAACAAGTACACATCTGTAAAGCACACTAACCTCTCCTCCTCTTCCAGTTTCCTCTGTCTTTATGCCTTCAGTGTTTCAGTTTTTGCAATCAATTTAAACTGCTGTTGCTATCAACCCTGTCCCAGCATTCAGAAACTAATTTCTTTTGTGCACATTCAGGCTGTCTCTCATTTCTGATCACCAAACTGCTTCATTAACCTCCTTCCCAAACTAGGAGGTAATTAAGTGAACAGCTGTGCACTGTCTGAAAACTCATCTTACTGTCGCTATCCTCTGCGAGAACGCCAGCGTGGAACCCGCCATCACAGGTGCACAGTGTGTAGACAGCTTAGCAGCACCTCTCCACAGCCATTTACACTACAGCTGCAGGTCAAACGCCACCTCTTCACACAATCAATCAAAACTCATTTACGTTTAATGATCTCACCAACCAACTCATCACAATTTTACATCATTGCAAAAAGTTGTTTTTAATCAATGTTAAACACTTAGGCTTGTTGCAACTTGTAAAAATTGAACTGAAATGAATTACTGTAAAAGATAGCCATCAGTGGGGAGACTGCCAGACGTTATGAGAGAGGGAGTGTGGGAGCCAGCCAAATCCAAGTTTTTTTAATAACTGGGAAGTAATCTGGGTGATTTGTACATCCATTTGTCATTTGGCCAGTCATTCTAACCATCCTTATTTAGTGTTGATGGGGTCCGCACAATTAACCCAGAGGAATATGGCCTCCTCGTGCCATTGCCTGGAATCTTCCCTCCCTCAGCTTTTCTGCCGTCCTCTTTGCATCTGTGAGCTGATCTCACCATCCAACATTTTATATCACCAATGAGTAATCATCTTTATCAAAGAGCTTATGGTAATTACAAATACTGTTACAAGCCCTTTGATTAGTAGAATAAATTTGCACTACGTCTTATAATTAGCACTCTCATAAGCTAAAAAAAAAAAAAAAAAAGCAATATTAGACACCTATCCAAAGAGGCCAGATCATCTGTGGCTAAAATTGCAGGTCTTTTTGATGACCATATATAGTAGGTGGTGGACACCTTCCAACATACACAAGCAGCTTTCAGAGGTGTGTGAACAAAATCGATTCACGATTCTTCGGTTTTAAAATCGAAAATAAATTGCAATAACAGTAGTTAATAACTTTAGGTTGACAAAACGAAAAAGGCGAAACCCAAATGTAAGGGAACAGTGCAGCATCCAGACCATAGCGATCACACACCAGAGTTATTAATTAATCACGTTAAAAAAAATTAGTGTGTTAAATGAAATTTGCATTCATTCGTTAAGGCGTTCATTTTGACAGCCCTATTCATGATACTTTCTCCTCTGTTCATTTTAAAACTTAGTTTTGAATGTTTTGAATAGTTAAATAAATAATGCTACAAGATAGAAGGCTTCAAATAGACCCTGTAATCGGTATCGGCCGATACTGCTTCCATTGACCGGAGATGTGCCCCAAAACTCTGATCGGAGCACCCTTACCGGGAAACTAAGTATTACGTACTAAACACCTACTACTCAGTAATAGTAGTAGTCCTCAAACATTTTAGCACCGTTACCAGTAATCTCTGGTGGCATATGTGTGCCAGTGTTGTGCCGAGAATAACATCCACCTTACGGGCAGCAACAATCATTTTTGCCAAATAATGCATGTCCCTTAACACTTATCCCCGCAGAAAATTGCACCAACCTCGGGGGCAGCAAGGAAAATCTGCTACTACGCAGTAAAATAATAATATATAAATATATATAAAATAAATATAGATAATTTATCATCATTAATGAACATGACAAAGAAGTTCATATTCTTTTTTAAACATACTTTTCCTTGAAAATAGTTACTTTCCTTTGTGGCTGCAATTCTCGGCAGGGATGCATGACTTGGCCCTGACACCTGTAACTCCACGGGACACGGGAATCGTCTCCTGCACATGTAGGCAGTAGTAGCATTATCAAATGCAGAATGTAACTGCACAACAGCTGCTAACATCGACAACTAGGTCAGAAATGGGCGCCTGGGTAGCTCATCTGGTAGAGTGCGCGCCCATATATAGAGGTATACTCCTCGACACAGCGGCCGCAGGTTTGACTCCGCCCTGCGGCGCTTTGCTGCGTGTCATTCCCCTCTCTCTCCCCTTTCATGTCTTCAGCTGTCCTATGTAAATGAGGGCCTAGAATTCCCAAAAAATATATATATATAAAAAAAGAAACAGCTGCCATACTTTATCACTGATAAAACACGGTAGTCAAGGCTGATGTCGTTTATTTTCTTCAGGGAAAGGGTCATGTGATAGGGGCGTGACAAATCAGGAAAGGACCCGTCATGACTGATTAAACCCAAAAGTGGGTGTCTGCGTCATCGTTTCCAAAGGTCTCCATTTCTGCTTGTCCAAACTACAACACAACCCTGGAGTTTTCAAAGTAAAACGGGGTCAGCAGCATTTCCAAATGTCTGTTTGAGGGGCTCGGAATGCTGGAGTAGTGTGGACGCCAGGCGTAAACGTAGCCAAAGTTATGTGTTTTAAAAAGAAAGCACAGTGGTGCGGATGTAGCCCAACATTAAAAGAGTGCAAAACTCCAGCACTAACCAACAAGGCTGTCTGACCAACACACACTGTAACACTTTACAAAACTCCAACCAACTCTGGTCGGGGGAAGAAAAGATTTTTTTTCACAAGCCCTGTGCCTGTACTGTGCTTTGGAGGATGGCTAGCCCGCCACTAACATGCAACACAAACCAGTACAGAAGGTATCGATACATTTTTGGGGGAGGGTCATGCCTTTTTCCCAAATCGTGTTGGAGGGTCATAGAAAAATTATTACTGGTGAGGTGAGGGTCATGTGTATTTTGGCTAAAGGTCCCAAAACTCCTCCGGTGGCCCCTTAAATAAATAATGAACAGTCCCTTACTTAAAAAAAAACAACCAACATTTCATTATTTTTATACAAGCAGAAGACAGCAACACGATTCCGAATGAATGTAGTTAGCTTATTCTAAATTTAAAAAAAGCTGCATACACTCACAAATGTTTCTTTGGATTTTCTCATTCAGTCAGACCTCATACAGTATCACATCATCAAGACCACTTATCTTTCATACTGCATTTCAGTGGATAAAGGACAGAAGTGAAAGGTTTTAGTGAACTGGAGTAACAGCCTAAAATAAATGCACCCCTTTCTATTCATTAAATTGAAAAATTGATTTTGAATCAAAAATCTAAATCAAATCGTGACACCAAGAATCCCCCAGTTCAGCTGCTGGTTTTCCAGCACTGGAATAGAAACAAAATACATACGATAGAATTATTTATATATATATACGTTATATCGGTTTGATGATGTATATCGTCATATCGCCCAGTCTATGAACAACCACAGAAAACAATAACCGGATAGCAATGTCTGTTTTTGCAGAAATGCAGTAAATTAAAAATGTGACAAGATACAAAAATTCTGTAAATCATACATTGCCATAAACAGTCCAGCTCTTTGATTTGCCACATTGGGGCTGCAATGGCCGAATATAACCAAAAATGTTAAAAGGAATAAATAGTTCCGTGTAGGCTAGATTAGATCTACATCCATTACATAATAATATATAATCTTCCCTGCCCTACTTCAGAGACCTTTTTCATCAGATGTCTTTGTCTACCCCCTGTGGTTTCTTAATGGCTGCTGTCCAAAATAATATTTCTCCTATCACAAATATGATTGATTTCTGTTAAATAACATAACAGTAATTAAAAGCCGTCCTCACAGTGATGAATAGGTCATTTCCCTGTAAATACAAAAGAAACCCAATAGAAGGCTCTCGTCTTAGCCTAGGTGTTATGGTATACATATGACAGTACTGAAATAACCCTTGCACCAGGTGACTCCTCCCCAAGGCTAGGAATGCCCAATGCAAACATAAAATCACACCATTCAAAAGTGACATGTTTTCATAACAGCATCACTGAATGCATTGAACAAAACACTGACACGACCAATCACAGAGGTTAAATGTAAATGTTGATAGACAAAAGGCCTGGCGGTGCTTAATGTTCAGCGAGGACGCATAATGGGAATAAATTAGGGTGTTTTCTTAGTCAAATGACCTGGGGAGTGCTGGTGATTTGAATGGCTGGTGTTCTTCAGGCATTGATAGATGGAAGGTGAAGACAAGGGTGAGCAGGCTGTGGAGGTATTACAGGGAGGGGAGGATGGTGGCGGTGGAGTTTCAAAGGGCGTGGGCACCTTTGGACTCATCCTTCCATTTATTCCACCCTCTTTCTTTCTGTTGCTGACAGGCTGCTGACTGACTGAGTCGGGGAGATGAGACATGGGTTCATCACGCTTTGTGTGGCCTTGGGGCTTTTTTCTCTTCACATAAGATGGCTCATGTGCTTGCGTTGCCATCTTAAGCTGTTGTTTTACAGCCTGGCCATTTCTCTCTTTTACGACCTACTTGAGAGCAACAGCTACAACCTTCCATCTCCATTTATCTTTTTATTTGATATGTTTGTATTTTAACCAATTCAATTAAAGTAGATACATGGAGGGATTGTTAAAGACAGGGCAGCGTCATATGACTGGCCTGAGGTTGCATGTTATTGGCTGTATATTTTTTGATCGTGTCCAGAGCTTGTTCTATTGATTATTATTTTTCTCCCCCTCAAAAAAGACTAATGAGCCCAGAGAATTCTACTGGAAAGGTTAATACAATATTGAAATGTCAGGAGATTAATGATATTGTTCTTTCTTCCTATGGTCCTGTAGGAGAGGGTGACAAATGTCTTGCCCTTTTCACTCCGTTCCTCCCTATTTGTGATCTTTTTCTCTGTTCCTCTCATTCTCTTTGTCTCCGTTTCTCTTTCATTCTCTATGTCCCTTTTTTTCCCTCCTCCCTTTGTGTCTTCGTCGTTCTCCTCCACTGACCATGATCTCCAGACGCCAAGGACTTATCCTCATCACGGCTCGTATGTGCTGTAGCTATATATGATGTGACACAACACAGGAGATGGGCTGTGCTGTACACTGTGTGCGGTTGTCAGTCAATGAATAGCATTGATCCATCTTCATTAGTGGTGAGATTTCAACAAGAGACGTTTACCCTCTGGCAAGAGCAGAGGCTCTTCCTTATGCACCGGACGATCAAACTGTATTTTGTTACTTTTCACCTTAGTCGTAGAGAGTGAAACACTTCTGTCTTGCAAGAGATACAAAAATCCCCCTCTGTGTTTTGGTCTGCGTGGTGCAGATGTTCACGGGTCTTATCGTTCAATGCTTCTATAGTGCACATCTTGACTCCTCCCATGCTCCTGCAGCGCCCTGGCATGGGGTCCAAGTTTTAATCAACTCTGCATAATTGGAGTGATTCCCTGTCTTGCTGTATATTTCAATCCATCTGTATAATTACGGTGAATTAAAGTCTTTGTCAGGAGGAATGGGGAGGGAGAAGCATCACCCATAACCCCCCCCCCCCTCACTGTAGCTCACACAATTACACATCATCATGAGAGAAAGAGGAAATTACCTCTTTTGTCATCTCGTTTTTCACTAGTGGTGGCTAAACGTGCTAGCCTGACAAGCAAAACCCACATCAAGATGTTGGGTCTGGGAACTCACCATTGGCAGGGCTCAATCTGAAGGGCGGGATAAACGGTTGTCTTTCAAATTCCCTCTGCACTCATAGTATAGCTCTACAACCAACCAGAGCAACGCTAGTTGATAGATTAAACTTTTGCCGTATCCGGTCGGCCAAACTCCAACACATCTTCCTTTTTTAAGAATGACTTCAGTGCTTAACTCCAAGTCTTCCAGAGTCACGGCCAAAGATGATTTCAAAAGCCGCTGGTTGTCAGCAGCAGCAGCCATTAGGGCGGCACGATATTTTGTTTCATCGTCTACATCGCGATGTGCACATGCGCAATAGTCACATCGCAGGACGTTGCGATGTTGACGCTAAAACCTTTTTGCTGCTTGATATGATAGAAAAGTACACTTTTCACCAACCCTTTAAGACAGGTAGCCATGTGGGCAGCGTGTGTATGTGACGTAACGTTAGTCCAACGGGGTTTACGGACCTTTTTGACTTGTTATAGTAGGAAAAGCACCGCTGAAATTGATAACCTTAATGATGGCTCAATTCCATCAAGTGTCCCAGTAAGCTATTTCAGTGAGTCAGCATGTACAATACCAGGGCCTCTCCTAAGTGGAATGTAGCCATCAGTAATGGTTTTGAATACACCTGTGCTTGTCCTACTATGTCATGTCAACATGTCTGCCGTGAAAAAGGTCTGGCTCTCCGTGTGTAGAAGAGTACTGTAAGCGGCAGCTGCTGCTGACACAGTGATGCACATATTTTTCCGTGGATCATGAAGCTACAGTAGGCTAGTCAGTGTTTTATGTTTGCTGCAAAAAACAAAATGAATCATCTGATTAATGCAACGTTATCACGACGTCTCCCGGCCATTTTTTTACCGGATTCGCAGGCTAAAGCTAATATAGTTAGCCTAAAGAAAAAGTCCCAACTAAAGTTATGGTTCGGAGCTGCGACGCTGGAAACGTAACAATAATCTACAACAGCATCCTGTTTCTGATATAACGTAATTTATACTGATTTAAGTGTTCTTGGATACACAGTTTGTTGCTAGCTTGTGTGACGTGCAGGTCTGCATGTACAGCCAACCACCAATCACAATCAATGTTGATCAATTTATCTAACAAACAAGCAGGCCCCGCTGGTCGACCACAACCTGATATTTAGAGAAAGCAACATGCATGCATTATTACTATCATTCACTTTCGCCTGGATTGATAGTATTATATAAATACAATGTTGTCATGTCAGTCAACCAGTGTATTTAAGCATTTCATCTCCCTCTCCAAAATCACTTCAGAAGAGTAGGCCTAGTCACAGCGCTTACTTGCTTTGGTGTTTGTAAAGCATTAAAGTTCAACAAAGAATGGTTCACATAAGAAAAGTTCCTTTTTTATTTTCTATGAAGATGCACTCCCTTACAAAATCACCCAGTAGTTGAGAATGATTTATTATTTCCAAATAGAGCTATTTATGTCATCTTGTAAAAAAAAAAGAAAAATATTGCAATGTCAGTTTTTTTCCCCAATATCGTGCAGGCCTAGCAGCCATCTTCTTTGTTTTCAAGTAGCAGGGAATTCACGCGTTAACAGTCGCAACTCTGCTGTCCTTATGTTAAGCCCGCCCACCGACTCTATACACGATGTGATTGGTCTGACCAGAATTTGGTTTTTCCAGCTCGCAAACCAACGGAGAGTTGCTAGACTGACCCTGGCTGCAAATTACATTTGCTGCCGCTAGGGTGCGTATAGAGTTCTAGGCTATAAATGCGCATGAGCATCAATAATAGTCAACGCATCACGTCAACTTGTGCACATAACATCTCCTATATCCATTTCAATATTACAGATTAACCAATTAGCTTCACACTTTAAACAAAAAAAAATAAAAATAAAAAGGACTAGTGGTAAGAGGAACAGCAGGCAATTGTGATCCTTCTCCCTGCTATAGGCGCTTTTGGCCAGCCATGCATCAGTGCAGTAATTGCATCAATGAGGAGAAAAGCAGTGGCTTGCAGGCGAGCATGGGTCATCATCACTCTGTGTGAAGCTACCAGCCCTAAGGTAGGCCATTACTGCAGTGTGTCAATAGCTGATGCTGTTTTATGATAGAGGCCAAACGTTAGACCTCCCAGGGTAAAGTGATCACTTCCTGCCTCCAGGTTAAAGGTTCAGGCAATTACAAGGATGCCAATTTATCTTCTGTCTATACGAGGTGATTCTCTGAATTGGTCGAATAAGATCTCTCACTGCCAGCAACTGAAACTGAAATGGAGATGCAACCACTGTGTCTTTACCCTACTCACCATTCTTGGCATTGCTCCTTTGATACTGTCCTTGGCATCCCAGTCCTAGGCCAATCCCTGGTCTATGTCTCTCTCATTTCCTCATCTCATCCATCCTTCAGCAGGCAGCTACTATCTCTTCCTCTATATGGCAGACATCTGCCATATAGAGTATGGCCAAATCTTTACTATCCCGCAGGGGGAACAGTCCTCCAATAACTTCCACCTCCATCCAGGAAGTCCTGCATTAATCATGAAGCTAGTTTGCCAACTCATAAGGTTTCATTCATTTTATCAGACCTGCCAGATCCTCTGAATTATTGCTATTCTACAGTGAGGCTCTTTCTTTTCTTGTCTTGAATTCAAGTCATTGTTTAGCACTGACTCTGCTGTAGTGTTTATGATGTAGTTCACAGGAGATATCCTGTACAAATGAAGCATATAAAAAAGGCACTAAAAACAATACCATTGTCATTGTGAAAATTATAATGATCGCAGTTGTAGGTTTAATAACCATTTGTTGTTGACTATACAGTAGATTTATTCCATAATAGAAGCCTGATAACCATGTTATGGATGGCTTCCTTTGTCCATAATTGAATCTGAGCCATCTTTATCTGCATTTACTGTCCAGTCTCTAAAAGGATTTTATTCTGAAACAGTTGTCTCCCAGTCCTCAGCCCTTTATGAGACATTTAACACTGATCTTGGCCTTCTCCCAATTTTGACCTCACCACCTCTTTTCTTTTGACCCTCACCCCATCTTTTGCTCCTTTTCATCTCTCCTTCATTGTCCCTCTGCCTCTAACTTGCCTGCAATTGCTGCTTTTTCCTTGCACAATGTTTGCGACAGACAATTAAATCAGGAGAGATATGCAAAAATATTTATTGTACAACTGCATGATAAAATGTACAAAGTCTTTTGGAGATTAGACTATCAAATTAATAATATTTTTAAAGGGGTAGAGAACAGGAACATAACACCCCCGATGGAGTCTAGACACTGGTGGCGGCGGAGAAGGAGACCGGAGACTAGACCGAAGAGGCAACAGAGCGGTCAGCTGGGAGAATCACGACGATCGGAGGCGGAGGTGGAGGGATGGGCGCTTTGCCTGAAACGACAGCTGACAGCACAGGGAGAGAAGAGATTTAAAGCAGAGTTGTAAGGCTGTGATTGGCCCTTGAATTTCGTGGCCAAGTCTGATTGGTTTAACTGAAAGTATCGCTTCTAAACAGCTGATTTGATTTAAGAAGAAAGAGTAGTGATTGGGTTAATGACGTCTTCCTGAAAGAATATGCGCTGAGCTTCATTTTATACAGTGGCAGGACGCATCTATCTCCGGAATGATTGACGAGTGCTGTTCTGTCTCACACCAGCTCCCTGACCCACTCAGTCGTACCTGCAGCCCTGGGCTCCATTTGACTCCAAACGTTTTTGCCTCATGAGAGTTTGCTTTGAATTTGGCAGATGTGAACTCATTGCGTGGAAAGAGAAGCATATCACAAATTCTTCAGAAATGAGTTTGTGACATGCTTCATCTAGGATTGTTGATTCTAACTTACTGGAGCTAAAGTTATGCCTTTATTATATATTGGTAAATGTTATCAATAATATTAACTGATTATCAAAGATATAATTAGTTAAAATTGAATTTAAAGCAAGATTTACTTAACAGGAGGGCCAAATGGGTTTACTTTAAAAACAACTGATCAGTCCGTCAAAGTGATTAATCCACCAATCAATCAAACAAGTCACTTGTCAAGCAAAAATTACCAAACATTCTCTGGTTCCATCTTCTCTAATGTGAGGATTTGCTGCTTTTCTCTGTTGCAGTTTTCTATGATTGCAAACTCAAATATCTTTGGGTAACAAAGAAAGCAATATGAAGACGTCTCCTTGCAATGAATTGCAATGGGTTATTGTCACTATTTCCTGACACTTTATATATTATTATATATTGTTAATGAAAATAATTATTTTTTAATCTTAAATGTCCTTTGTGTGATTGGTGTGACAGTAACGACGTCAAGACCCACTTCATCATAACACGATCTGAAACCCAATAAACGTCCCATCACGTCCCCTGTGTCACAGATTCCGCTTCTGTAGGTTGGACCGGTCCCTCAGCTAGACGCATTAAGAACAAAACATCCATTGGATGTGACTCCAAGTTCACATGCATTAATGTTGTACTCAATGCTACTGGTTCACTTTTCAGTTACATCACGATCGGCCATGACTTCCTCGCTACCCCTATCCTCTGTGAGTCCAGGCATGCGATTTGTGCAGCCAGCAGGGACGGTGAAACTGTGCTTGTGCAGCAGCAATAAAGAGCAAAACAAGCTGTAAGTGGAGTACACTGGGATATGGAGCCTTAAAAGTCTGCTCAAACTTTGATTTACACAGCTCATCAAAGCACCACACTATATTTGATAACCTAATGTTCTGTCTTTTCCGCTGTACATCCTCTTAATCAGTCATGTAATGAACTACGCTGGTACTACTGTTAAGATTAATTATACATCAACCCAATTAGACACAGTGCATCCATGCTACAGCTTTATCTGATTACAAGACCAAGAAAAAGATCCAAAAAAACTTCACATTTTACATAAGTAGGCCGTTCTGTTCAGAAACCAGTTATCTCCTTGAGGACACAAGAGTCGAAGTAAATGAGCGCAAATATTTTTCTTGGAAAGAGGACAAATCACATTTTTTTGTCACAAGTTGCGTTTTTCCAATTTGTGTTTGTAATTAGGGTGTGCAGCACCCAGACATCTAGCGGATAATCTGGCCTTTCTGTATTAGACGGGAAGTGGACCGTGAAAGTAATTGGTGAGTGTAGCACAAATTGGATCTAAGCGTGATGCGAGTTTTATTCTTCTGAGGCAATATTTGCAAAGCGATTAGAACAATGCTGCTGCTGCACATTTTCAAAAGCTTTATTACATATGTGTAACGTTTATGATCGAATGTTAACAGGTCCGGTAATCAACCCCAAGGTGGGAGGTAGTATGTGAAGCTTACAGTCAACTGGGAGGAAGGGAAAAAACGGTAGTTCACAACCGTGGCTTTGGCTGTTGAAAAGGGAAAGAAATAAATAATGCAAATAAAAAACACTCTACTGTTTCA
This sequence comes from Perca flavescens, assembly GCF_004354835.1. Classification (NCBI taxonomy): domain Eukaryota; kingdom Metazoa; phylum Chordata; class Actinopteri; order Perciformes; family Percidae; genus Perca; species Perca flavescens. The sequence goes on from NC_041333.1 coordinate 1,657,410, forward strand.
AAACTGTTCCAATTAGGATTCCTAGTAGATGTCTCTAAAATAAACTGCCAAATCAACCACAAAAAATATGGATTACAGAGTTGTTTTCTAAGAAATAAATCCCACAGAGAGACGTTTTATTTCGGTTCTTGTTGGGAGAACCGTTCCACCCAAAAGTTGTGTGAGCCACTTACAAATAACATGAATAGATTAAATTCATTACCAAGTAACACCACTTGGTAATGAGATCTTGAGCTTGAGCAGGTAACTACTGGGGGTTCAGTAAGCCAGCCAGAGTCATCCTGCTGTGACCCTGGCATCAAAAGCATAGAGATTGGATATATCTGCAGTCTGCAGACGCTTCCAGCTGATAAATGGGGTTTTATCACTTTGGTAGAATCCTGGCCAGTATGCCTGGCTGAATGCTCAACAGGACTATTGTGTGGTTGGGGAGTGAGGACAGTTGGGAAGAGGTTTTACTCTGAGGACAAGGAAGGGTGAGAGAACTGATCTCATTAGAAGCATAAAGGTTTTGTGCCAACAAAAAGGTGGATATAAGCTACTTCATAGATATATAGAGGCACAGGGGCTTCAGGAATATGCTGCAGGTTCAGGACCAACACGTTTCAGGTAGCAGAGAGCTTGAAATCAGCTGAAACTAACAATTGTGTTAATTCCCTGTTGATTATAACTATTTAATTGACATGATATATCAAATATATATCACATTACATTTTCTCACAGTCCAATGTAGCACAGTCAAAAAAAAAAGTGTTCAATTTACAATAATATGAAACAGGAAAAAGCAGCACAATTTCACATTTTAAAAAGCTGGAACCAAAAAGTGTTGAGCGCGTGCTTTATCAATGACTTAAAGTTAAGGGTGGGCGATATATATCGTTTACGATAATATCGTCATTATCGAGTATTTAAATTACTTAGAAAAAAAAAACACTTCAAAACAGGCATTGGAACGCTACACATTCACTCATGTCAACAAAGATGGCGGCACGCTATTGTGCAGCGGCTACTAGCTCTCCTGTCGGTGTATATTTATACAAGTACAGCCACACTGAACTAATCAATATAGGACTACGATACAACACAGCTGTTACCAGAGTCTTCCAGGCAGCTCATAACATCCCGGAGGACACAGCCAGACCGGGCGCCGCTTGGGTTGTTGTCCGCATGTAGTACGCCGAGCTAGCTACCGGCAGGATGAGAACATAACTCCGGCAAGACCAGAGGACTTCATTTTTGTGCATAATGAATGGAGTAACAACAGCAGGATCGTTGTCCAGTACGGCTCACCTGACCTGGAGCCCTGTCGGTAGGGTTGGGTACCGAATCTCGGTGCCAATAGGGAACCGGTGCTGACGTAAACGGTAGTAACGAGACCGAATAAGAACGAAAGTTTCGATGCCTCATTTCGGTGCTCGACTTTACACTACACCTGACAGCATGTAACGTTAGCCTACCTTTAGCTAGCAGCTGGATTAATCACGGTTAAAATGCTGACAGCTAACGTTAAACAGTGTAAAGTGTGACTGTATTTCACTGTGGAGGACTTCAACAGCGGGATGTAACAGTCTGCTCTGCAGCGCAGCAGCTGCCGTTGTCGCAATTCATAGATATACAGTATGTTTATATGGTCGGAATTAAACAACACAGACGGTGCGTTCACTTGCAGCTGCCGTTGTCGGAATTAAACTACACAGACGGTGCATTCACTTGCAGCTGCCGTTGTCGGAATTAAACAACACAGACGGTGCGTTCACTTGCAGCTGCCATTGTCGGAATTAAACAACACAGATTCATTTAAAACAGGTAGCCTCGTGGTGCATTCACAGTAATTGTAAAATACCCTTTTCCCATCTGGGGTTCAACAGCAATTTACTGGTGAAATAAGTTATTGTTATTGTTATAGTTATTACATTATTATTAAATCTTTAATTTTGACCATGGCCTTAGCAATAAACAAGTCACTGACTGTTGTTTACTACCCTTATTTTTTTTAACTTTATTGAAAAGTACCGGTTCAGGCACCGTTTAGGCACCGGCACCGTTTTAAAAGTATCGATTTAGCACCGGAATCGAAAAAAAACAAAACAATACCCAACCCTACCTGTCGGTAATATACAGGCCATTTTATTTACCACGAAAACAGCACACTGCCGTCTACATAGCCCCCGATGCTAACTAAGTTTGCCTCACTGCTAACCATAGTGAACAAACTCCAGCGCGATCACCTGGAGGGGATACATATTATAGCAGGGGACTTTAACAAGGCGTCGTTAAAGTCTGTACTCCCCAGCTTTTTCCAGCATGTAGATTGTGCTACTAGAGGGAAGAACACACTAGACCATGTATACTCTTAACATCAAGAAAGCACACAGAACTGCTCCTCTCCCTCACCTGGGCCAGTCAGGTCACATCCAACTACTCCTGATCCCAGCATACATCACCGGTCAGAATACAGCCAAGTAGAAGGACTATCAGAACCTGGCCTGACACAGCCCTGTCCCAGCTTCAGGACTGCTTCCAATAAGGACATGGTTGTGTAATATGTTACAGAACAAAGCCCTTTGTTTATTATTATGATTTCATCTTGCTTGTATGCTGCACAATTTACATTACAGCAGAGATGAACAACTGAATGTTTACTCAGAGTTCAATGTTCCTACACTAGTTCAATTAGTATTAGTATAGTATTCGTATTTTGTCTTTAAATTGTTTTTACTTGAATACTTACATTTTAAAGAAAATAAATAAGAATGTTTTCATTCAACATTGTGCCCATTATTATAATCAGTGATTAAGTAACTCAGACTTTTAAAAACACAATTTTAAAGGATATCGTCGTAATTATCGTTATCGTCAAAATCTGCAAAATAGATATTTTTTGTCCATATGGCCCACCCCTAATTACAATAAATATTTAGTACAGTAACTTGGTTCATGTTTAAATCAATAATATCTCATATCTTTATGTACTAGTAATTCTATACAATAATGGGTCAAATGCAACAAGTCAAAAGACCAACTGGACCTTCTTTGCCAGTTTGCACACATTTCTTTGAAGGATTTCAAAAATATCATCTGAATATCAATATCGAGATGTTGAAAAAAAATAGAGATATTCATTTTTGTCAATATCTACCACCCCTACTTAAAGTGTTCATATTATACTCATTTTCAGTTTGATAATTAGGGCCCGAGTGCCGACAGCGGCGAAGGCCCTATTGAAACTGAAGGAATTATTGTATTTAGAGGTTGTACCAGAATAGGTTTATATGGTTTAATTTTTAGAAAACACCATATTTTTGTTGTACTGCACATTGCTGCAGCTCCTCTTTTCACCCTGTGTGTTGAGCTCTCTGTTTTAGCTACAGAGTGAGACATCTCACTTCTGTTCCATCTTTGTTGGGAGTCGCCCATACGCAGTAAGTATGAGGGAGTGCCACGCTAGCAGCTAGGCGAGCATTATAACGTGTGTTCCAAAGTGACCACGTTTGTCTCTGAAGTAAAGGCTGGACTACACTGTAAAAAAAAAATACACCATATCTACTCAATAAAAATGAGGCAACAGATTACAAGCAATATTATTAATTAAATTTCACATGGTTTGGTATTGAGTAAATATTAATTAAATGAGACCCTTAATAGGTATCCATTTAATATGAGTAGATTCAAATAGAAAACATTACAGCATTAATTATAACCTAAACAAAAATATCAAGTTGATTTGAAAAAGATAAACTCTCTAATGTGTAAATAGTACTAAAAAAAATTAATTCAATTCTACATATCAATGATATATAATTGAGTAATAATCATCTACATTAATCTGCACATCGATTTGAATTTAATCAATGCAATATATTAATCTTCTTTCTTAGGAATAACTAGTCTATTTTATTAACAATTCACTTCTGTGCTTTCGACCCATTGTAGTAGTGCTGTGCTGGGCTATACCGGTGTTAATTTCCTGTTTGATAGGAATTTTTCATATACCGTAACACCGGCACACGGCCAAATTAATCTGTGAGTGACTTCAGAATGGGAGCCCTGTTAACTTTGTACCCTTCTCACTCATGGTTGTAACTTTATATATATATAGGCCTATATATACATATTTTTTTTGATATATATAAATTAAATTAATAACCCACAACTAACTCTCTTTAACAGGATAAAACACCATAGCACACAACTATTTGTGACTTTAACAATTTCTAACACTAATAATTTTACATTTACAAATTTACACAGCCGAACGGCATGCTGGGTAACATTATAGCTGCTAGCTAGCAAGGTTGACAGGAAGTGCTTTTCAATTAAAATTTGCCTGATTACATTAATTTGAATTAACTCAATATTCTCTCTATTGGGAATTAGATAAATATAATGCTTATATTTTATTTAACTACAATGGGTGGATATTATTCCAAACATTTTTATTTGAAATTTAATTATATATTTGCCTCAAAATCAAAAACACAATCACATTGAATATATTTTACCTAATAATAATAATTCAAATCTACATGACCACAGAATCATTTCTTACAGTGTACAATAGAGCTGTTTGGAGCAGTTTGTGAACAGTGTTTTCTGTTGGAGATGGTAAGTCCCTTTGGGGGGGACTTTGGGCTTTTTCACTTTGTAAACCTATAACATGCATAAAAAAAGAAGATATTTAACACAAAGGAAAGGGAAAAAAGCCAAATAGCATAATATGAGCACTTTAAACAATTAATCATTTATATTGTTGTCAATTAATTTTCTCAAAAGAGAACTGTTATAGTGTACAATAGTTTCAGCACTACTTCAAATTAGAGCCCAGATGATCGACTGGAATAAAAAAACAGATGATGATGATGATATAGGCCGGTCACACGATATTCCCTTGAGTTTGGTTATTAAAGAATTGTGACCAAGATATGCACTGAGCAGGGCATTTTGTATTTGAAAAACAAACATCAGTGCTCACACGTGGACATACTGTGTACTGGCCATATTGTTTCTAAAATAGCCTACCAAATGTTTTGTATTGCAATTTGGTTTTACTTTTCGGCTTACATACAGATATATAGTTTATTAGGCATACCTCCCTAAAACTAATGCAGTGTGCAATGCAAAAGCTCTACAATACATTTTGTGAAAGTTATACTGTTATACTGTACGTTATACTATACAGAGAAGTGTTGATTCAAGTTAATGGACAAGATTAAATTTCAACATCAGCAATTCCATGACAACTGGACAAACCGGATTATGTGATAGAATGGAAAGCTTGCGAACAGCTACTGAATGGACATTGTGGTCTTTATGTTCATTTTGGTGGCTCTAGATTTTGATGATGTGATGACTGTATTCTACTAAGAAGTGCTTCTGATATTCAGCCTACTCTCACTCATATAAATCAGGTGGACAACAACAATTGAGGCTTATCACCTTATTTAAGGTAGGATGTATTGCAGGACAGTTGCATTAGACGGTATTAGTTTGGGCTCAGGGAGCCTAATAAACTGGTAGCTGACTCTACAGCAGCTTCAACAAGTCAGTGCCATCCATGCTGATGTTTCAGGTTGGGTTCTACTTGAAATAGTTAAGCATTATTATCATCACACTGCTGATGCTCACCTCTCTGTTTGCCACCTTTTGCTAATCTAATTGGTGGGGTTAAAAGCTGGTGGGGTTCCTCCCAGTTTGCGTTGCGTGCCTGTGGCAGCAAACCTCCATCAATTATGTGCTACAGTCTGTTTCATGCTGAACACGGAGGAACATGTCAACACCCCAAGATACTGCTCTGCACACATATGAAAGCCTGGCCATCCAAACAGAGGAAGATCCCTGACCGCATAAATTACTGGGTGGAAAAAGGGTGAAGGCACTGTACATGTATCAAGCCTTGTTTGCTGTCAGAGATGGGAGACAGGGAAACAAAGGAACGCATAGGCGCTAAGCAAAGAGTGAGAAGGAGGAAACGGGATGTAAAATGAACAGCAGATCGGAAGAGGAGAGGAGGAAATTTAGTCAGCGAGGGGTGATTGAGAATAAACTGGCCAATCCTCCAGTAGTGTCTTCCAGGGGACTGACTGTTACCAAAGCACTAGTACCAAAAGACTAACATGGTAAACAGGAAGCAGAAATAGCCTTCAGTCTTGTGTGGTGGCAAGACAAACAACCGCCAGCAAAATCCAGTGTGCTTATTGTGTAGTTTGTGGAAGAGTAGCCGTGGAAGTATTTGATGAGGGATACGTCTGGGTGCCCCTGCCATTGTTCAACACAGTTGAGAATCATTTATCACAATAGGAGCACCTGGTGTTTAGAAAAAGCTTTAACAGAGCAGGAGCTGGAACACCACAACCAGAGCGTCTCAGCTAACAAAGAGTGGAAACGGCAACATCTTTCTCCGCATCTATCCCTGTCACACATCTCTCCCTCTACCCTCCATCTCAGATTCCCCTTCCCTTTCTCTGCTGCTTTTAACATGCTTCCATCTCCTCATGTTAATTTGCTGCTTCAGTGACACGCATCATTGGGGGAGTCATTTCTAATAACCACGCCAGCCCCCATACAAGTGCCTTTGAGTCACGCACTGAAATGTCATTCACATTATTACGTATAACGGTAACAATGATGCATTTCTAAAGCCTTACTTCCTTCCTGACATGACTGCAGTTCGCACAACACATCCAACCAGTCCTCCAATGTTCTCCCTCCCCCTTACTCTTCACAGATGAACTCCACGTCCCCATCTCATCTTTTTGAGGAAGAGCACGAACTGAGCTGCTGGGGTGAATCACTTAATTTCCCTGAGCGTTTTGCCACAAGAAAAATCTTTTTATTTCGGCAGGATCTCGGCATGTCACAGCCTCCTCAGTGTCAGTGTCTTATCACATGTCATGATGCAGGGCTTGCCATTTGAAAATGGTTTCAAGGTAAGAGTGTTAGAGGTTTTTTTACCTTCTTTTCCCTGACCTGAGTCAAAGAAGAGTAATTATTCATTCATGCGGGGCCGTCAGGGATGATGTGCGGATGACATTTTCCCTTAGCTGCTTTGTTGTTGGAGATCCAAGGTAGAAAGGATTGTCAGAGACTAACATCTGCTGTTTTCTCCCTTAGCCTCAGCTCGGTACAACACATCTCAGCAGCTCAGAAAATAACTGAACAGAGCCACTGGGATTCTCATTCTCTCATTTACAAGCAACACATGTGAGGCAGATGGCAAGATGAAAATGTACCCACACAACAATAAAAATTATTATTTTAGTTTTGGTTTTTTCTATTGGAACAACCCACGCTGAAGTGTAAGCTGGTAGGTTACTCTGCTGTTGTATCAAATTCAAATTCTATTTTGCCTTAAAACAGACAACTTGCTGACTGAATTTGCTGAGAGTTACAAGAGTGGCGTTACTACAATCTGATAGAGAAACCGTATTTTTTGTTTTGTTCATGTTTACTTTCTAATTTCACCAACATGGCCTTGACTGCCTGCATGATGCCACGTTGTTCTGGATGAAAAAAAGCAGAAAGCAGATGCCTCGGTAATAAAGATAATTAAACCGGCAGCTGCACCATCTGCTATTGTCTGTGACCGAAGTAATGAGTGGAGAAAGGAGTTGAAGAGGAATTTGGAGAAGGTAGCAATGTGCAGATATCTTAGCCTCATCAAACCACCACGGACCTGCAGATCTAGGAGAGCAGTCAAACCTTGCTCAAGTTTTGCTACCTATATAATATGTATGATACAGTCTTTTTTAATAGAGTAAGCAAAGTTGGCATTTAACTCGAAGGACCCAAAACAGATTATAGATGCAGGGTAATCTGAAATATTCCTTTAACATAATCTCCTACATTATCCCTTCCTCCTCTGCCTCTCCAGCCCTCTCCTGCCTCCTTTGTGGCCTGAGCTGGAGAAGATAAGAAGTCTGCCAGCGTGTCGACAGTGACCTTGCCCGTCTTGGGGTGATTAACTGATTATGCCTCAAAGAGTGATGACATTCAATGCTTTAAGGCCGACCATTGGACACATGAAGCAAGTGAAGAAGAGAGAACATTATCTCCAAGAAAAGCCCAAGGTTTCCTCGTCACCAATGTGCTCCGTTTTACATGGTGCAGCAGTAAATTAAGCTCCTGAAATGTTATACAAAAAGCATACAGATAAGTACTGTCACATGGAATGAACATCTAGCAAATTATTCAATAATGTGTGCAGCACACTCTAAGAGCTTTGATTGGATTAATTTTTTATTCTGAAGTGTAAAGTTTATTTTATTAAAAAAATAAATGATTTATTATTCAGCAGTGTGATTGAAAACAGCCAGAGCCTTGTAACATTCAAAGGCGAGGGCAGAAGTTCTGTGCAAGTCCTGGGTAAAGACTTCTATCTGCAAAGCTCTGCCCAATGCCCATCACACATTTGTAAGTCCTACTGTGTGAAAAATATTAGCAAGCTCCCACAAAAGCTAGGCTTTAAAGATGTATATCTCCGTCTTTATCCATGTGTGTGGCAGAAAAGGATAGTTTTGCATATATCCGCCCCACTTTATACAAGCAGAGACAAAAGCTGGCCTTGGCAAAGCTGCTTCTTTTTTCTTTGGTGTGGTTTTCAAGCAGAAGGCAGAGTGTGGGTTTAGAAATGTTTCTTTTTTGTAGGCAAGATTTGAAGGACATGTATAGGGACATGTGTAGTTTGGGCTCACAGTCAGAGAAAACATTTCTGAATTCATTTTTTTATTGTATGTGGCCTTTAATTCTCTTGTATATAGGACATATATAATCATATAAACGAAAATCTCTTGCTTCTTGCGATTTACACAATATCCAAAAACCTCACCAGAAATCAACTGAAGATAATGTAATGTTAACAAATATCTAATACAACAGTACTGTCACACAGCTGCAAGATAAACATTAGTAAACTTGAGTTTTTCCGTTTTATTTCCATTACATTACACTGCATAATCCAGTACCTGATACTGTTGGACCCAGCCTTTAATTAACGAGAGTCAGACAAGGTTTTGGGGTGTCTCCCACTGTGTTCGTTAACACACATCATTAATCAAGGGGGGATCTCCATTAAGCAGGTCACTCAGGATCATGCTAAACAATTACGCCTTGATTAAGAGATTGTTCATCAAGCCATCCCACTAGCAGCCAATGGCATGTTTAAAGCCCACAGGAACAGAATGTACTCCGATAGACTGCCACATGCTGTCAGTATATGACAAGTGTACTTTAGATGAAAACAAAGACGTTAGATTTTAACTGCTTTTAAAAATAATCACCACTCTAATTCTTTTATCCTTCTGCAATTCAACTTCTAAATGGATAAAATCTATTAATTATTATGCATCTACTGTCTAGGTTGTAGGCCTTGTGTGCTGGTGTGTACAGTATGTGTGTTGTCTGTAGCTGCTCTTAACAATTGCCCCTTGTGGGATTAATAAAGTTGTTGAATTAAACTAACAGCAATGTGTGACACACACACACACACACACACACACACACACACACACACACACACACACACACACAAGCAATTACAATACATGGCAGTCAATTACTGTTTATTTCTGCCAAGAGAGTTCTTTTCTCTTGAACAAAATCTCTCTGCTTTCATGGACATCCCTGCTCTCAGCTTGTATGAACAGTCCCTTTTAAAAAGACTGCAAGGTGAAATGTAATGCCCCCACCTACCCATATCCATCCATCCAGATAGACAGAAACATCTCATAAAAAACTGGCAAACAAACTAAAAATGACAAAACTTCAACCAGAATTACAAACACTCCTCCAAGGTTCCAATTAGGTTGATCTTCAAGTTCAAAAAGCAACAGAAAACAAGTAACAAGGTTCCAAAGCAAAAGAAGAAAAAAAAAACCCATCTATGCATCTATGAACAACAGATTGCTTGAGGTATGTCTACACACAAAGGGTTCAAGGCAGGTACAGGATTGAGTTGCAGGCCATCTGTGTTTTGGAAGCACTCAGAGCCCAACACACACTAGTTACGCACATAAAAAAGAAATAAATAGTTTTTAAAAATTCTGCTTCTGGTCGCGTTTACATAGAGCAGATTCTGTCTTCACATAGGATTGCTTTTCTTGTTGGTTGATGGTTAACATGCAGACTCCACAAGTTACTTTTTAATAAAGAGCATGTTAAATGACCAGTAGCTAATGTATTTAGGCCAAGTACCTACATTTTATTATTATTATTTTTAGAATGCATAGCTGCTTCTACATAGGGTGTAGAATACACAACATCTGTACCCAAGCTGAATATTTAGGTAAGAAAAGATTAGCGCTGAAAGGATAAGTTGATTAATAGATGGACAGAAAATAAATCAGCAGTTGTTTAAGTCATTTGTCAGTTTTTCAAACATTCGCAGGTTCCCGTTTCTCCAATGTGACAATTTACTGCTTGTATCTGTTTAATATCACTGTAAAATGATTGGGTTGTAGGCTGTTGGCTGGACATAACGTGCAAAATCATCACCTTGTGCTCTGACTCTAAAAGAAAGGATTAATCAGTTATTCAAGAATATAATTGTCTGATTAATCAACAATGAAAATAACTTTTTTTAGAAGCCCTAATAAAAGGCAGAGATTGTCCACCTTGGCCTGGCGAATGTACTATTGTCAACGTTAAGCAGTAACATGGTCAATATCATTCCCCCACACTGTCATTAAGGCCTCAGCAGCACAGTTGTAGTCCTTTTAAAGAAGAACGATGCCCAGCCTCAGACTAGTTTTGTGACACAAAGCTCAATATATGGAAAGTGATGGTCAATAACACCATGTTTTAATTCAAACAGGTGGAAAATTATGTGGCTTCTGGAGTCATTTATCAAATGTGAAGCAATGACGGAAATATATAGAGAGATAAAGGCTGAGAGAGAGAGAGATGAAATGCAAATTTTTTTGCTGCTTGTCCCAGCAGCTGGTCTAGCTGTTTGACATGAGTGATGAATGGTGTTGCATTGGTACTGCTGCCCTCTCACCTCAACTCATTGTCACCAGTCCAGAGACAAAGGGGAGGAGAAGCAGGAAGGGGGGTGGGGGGGGGAATCCTGCAGCACAGGCAGTAGCTGCTTCCTTTAATCAATCCACACACACACACGCTCTCTCTAGCAGCGCAAAGACATCAAAGCACACACGCATGCATCCTCACTCACGGCCTGATAACTTGTATCTTACTGCAGTGTGTATTTGCTGAGCAAAGCTTATTTTCTTCTGCCTGGCTAACCAGTTTTTGCTCTCTCCACAGACCGTGTCCACCAACTGTCTGATGCAACAATTACACGGCCGTGTGAAAGCGCAGGCTTCTGGGAGCATGCAGAGGAACAGGTACATCATCGCAAACTGCATATCTGCTGCATGTTCTAGTGGAGGTGAGAAATGAAGAAGAGGTGGAAGAGTGCACACTGGTAAACAGTTGGAAATAAAAGATGGTAGCGGAGAGGGAAAGTTGCTTGGTTGGCAAGGAGTGGAGTCATTACTTGTCCAACCCCCCAGGCACAGGCAGAGGAAGAGGTGTGAAATGGAAGCAGGTCCTGCCTAGTCTGCACTGATGGGTTTGTTTAAAGGGTCAGAATAGTTCGCTGAACCGTTCCTATGAATATGAAAACAAAAACCTCCCAACCATGTAATCATGAATATCATGAAAATGAGTTATTCACGCAACATTATTCTTTGACGCTGTGTTATAAATGTTAACCCATGCATAAATGGACCAACAATTCAAAATCAAAAAGGTTCTTCCTCAACAGTATTAAGTTTACCAAATGTCATGTTAGGGCTGCTCGATTATGGAAAAAAAATTATAATCACGATTATTTTAGTCACCATTATTTAACACAATTACTCATTGTCTTTAGCAAAGATGTTGCATTTATTAAACTTAAAAAGCAGCGAAACAAACAAATCAACAGTGAAAACAACTTGAACAGTGAAATTTCCCTTCATACGTTCGCAGTTTGAAATGTTTTTTCCATTCAAATCACGGTTATTGTGATCAATAGAAACTGAAATCGTAATTGCGATTACAATTTTGCTTAATTGCACAGCCCTACGTCATGTAAGAACATCTTTCATAATCGGGGTAATAGATTAAGAGAAACCGTTTTTAACAGCTAGATTTCTGTCGGAGAAACATCATTTCTTTGCAATGTGAATAATAGTTTCTAACAGGGCTTTAACATGTGCATGACAAACACTTCAAACAGGTAAAGTATAGGCTAACTGTGACAGCAGCAAAGGAAGGTAAGAGAAGACCATCACTGGATGCAGCACAACCTCGTATTCAAAATAATAACATCCAACTAAAATTAAACCTGACACTAAAGCAAACTAGAAAATGCATTTCCTGCAGAAAATGCGTGGGAATGCTGAATAGCTGAATTGCTAAAGCTAAACTGGATGAATAGCTCAAATCCGTAAGAAGAAGTTGAAGTAGTGAGAATAGTTGAAAAAGTGGAAATCGTTAAAAAGTTCAAAGTTGACACTAAACTGATTTGTTGGCTATAAAAGTTGAAAAATGACAAAATATGTAGAACATTGTGAGGTCTTTAGCTGAAGCTGAAGAATAGTTGAAAAAGTGGAAATTGGTTCAATAAATATGAATTTCATTGAAAAGTTGAAGAACACCACTAATAAAATATAATATATAATAATAAAATCATTTCTTGAAATACATTTGTAGAAAAGCGGCAAGCTAAACTGTAATACTGTCAAAAGTGGAAGTTTCAATAAATTGACTAAAAAGACTTATCAGCCATATCCATTGCATAGAACAAACAAGAGAGAAAGAGAGGGATAGAGAGGAAAGGAGAGAGAGAGGAAAGAAAGATAGAGAAATAGAGAGGGGGGGGAGGGAGGGAGGAGGGAGAGGGAGAGAGGAGAGATGGAGAGAGAAGGAGAGAGAGGAGAGGGAGAGAGAGAAGGGGAGAGAGAGGGGATGAGAGAGAGAGAGGGGGAAAGACAAAGAGAGAGAAAGAGAAGGAGAGAGAGAAGGAGAGACAAAGAGAGAGAGAGAGAGAGAGAGAGAAAGAGAGAGAGAGAAAGAGAGAGAAAGAGGATAGAGAGGGAGAGAGAGAGGCAAACGGAAAGAAAGAGAGAGAGAGGGAAAGAGAGATAGAGAGAGAGAAAGGAAGAGAGGGGGAGGTAGAGACAGGGAGGGAGAAGGAGGGATGGAGAGAGGAAAGAAAAGAGAGAGAGAGAGGGATAGAGAGAGAAAGAGAGAGAGACGGATAGAGAGGGAGAGAGAGGCAGGTGGAAAAAGAGAGATAGAGAGGGGGAGCGAGAGAAGACAGACAGACAGACCAGAACAAGAGAATAGAAGAGAGAAGGCAGACTAAAGTTCATATTCCTGCCTGTAGTATCTGGGTGTGTATCTGTTGTCATGGTAACGACTGGCCAGTGAATGTTTGTAGTAGTTGAAGTAGTGAGAGTAGTAGAAAAAGTGGAAATCGTTTTAAGAAGTATGAATTTCATTAAAAAGCTAAAAGTTGACGCTAAACTGAACTGTTGGCTTCAAAAGTTGAAAAATGACAAAATATGTAGAACATTGTGAGGTCTGAGAGGGAGAGACAAAGAGAGAGAAAGAGAAGGAAAGAGAGAGAGGGAGAGAGAGAGAGAGAGAGAGAGAGAGAGAGAGAGAGAGAGAAAGAGAGAGAGAGAGAGAGAGGAAGAGAGTGGGGAAGAGAGGGAAGGAGAAGGAGGGATGAAGAGAGAAGGAGAGAGAGAGAAAAGAGAGAGAGAGAGGGGAGAGAAAGAGAGAGAGCAGAGGCAGAGGTAGAGAAAAAGAGACAGAGAGAGAGAGAGAGGGGAAGAGAGAGATGGAGGGAGGGAGAGAGACAGAGAGGGAGGGAAGGAGATAGAGAGGGAGTGAGGGAGACAGAAAAAAAAGGAGAGGAGGGAGGGATACAGACAGAGGGAGAAAGAAGACAGAGGGAGGAAGGGAGACAGAGGGAGGAAGACAGAAGTAGGGTAGGAGACAGCGAGAGACGGAGAATGAGGGAGGAGGAGGGAGACAAAAAAAAAAAAACAGAGGAGGGACGGAGAGAGAAAAGGAGGGAGGAGGGAGACACAGACAGATTAGGAGACAGAAAGAAGTGGAAGGCAACAGATCTAGACTACTGTTCATATTACTGCCTGTAGTATCTGGGTGTGTCTGTGAAAGTGTTGTCATGGTAACGAATGGCCATGTTTACAAACATGCTTTGATGTCTGTAATCAAGTTAACGAGCCTGTCACCTGCTGAATCTGTCAGCTGTGCTGTGCTTCAGCTATTCAGAGTCCCTGAGAGTGAGCTCTCAAACAGAGGCTCAGGCTGCCAAAACTATAACATATCACTCAAATGATGTTATCCTGAGCACCACAAGGCCTTTGTGAACGTATCGGTATAAAATTTATGTTGATAAACTTAAAAATGTGGGCATATCAGCGATCTAAAAAAGTGGTTCGCTGTGCGTTTCGCTGGGAATTGAGGAGAATTTTTAATATGGGAGCCAATGCAGAAAGATTTCAAACTCTTGTCATTTGGAAGCTTGCTGAGCCAAAGGTATAAGATGTGTCAAAAAACCCTAACCCTTTCCTGAAACTAGACAAAAATACCTACGTTTTGATGTATGAACTGTGTATGACAAGTAGATATTGTGGGCGTGAGAGCAGGTTTTAGAGAAGAGACAAAGATTATTTTTTTGAAGCTTCACCCTCTGAGCGATGACATCACCACTCTAAGCAGCGCAATACACACTCTGTTTAATCGATAAACTTTCCTGAAATAATCACTAAACTTAAACAGCTTTTTTCAAAAAACTGTAAAATATATCAACCTGAAAGGTAGAGCCAGATAGCTGAATATTTTGTGAACATTTTAAAGTTTGTTTGGCGCCTGTAGGTGAAAGTATGAAGGAGCTGAAAATTTTTGGGAGCGGAAGAAGATTTTAAGGAGTTGAAGCCTGCTCTCATTCACTTCAATGTTAAAAAAAGTGATAAAAAAGCTTAAAATTTTAAAAAGTATAAATAGTAGAAAAAAAGTTGAAGAAGTCCCATCATTAGCTGAAAGAGCTGAACATTTGAAAAGTTGAATGGTTTAAATCGGTGAAAGTATGCAGAAGTTACAGAGAGCCAAAAAACGTACGGAATAAAATTAATAAAATTAAAATTAAAAATAAAGAACAGGATAACAATAGGTGGAAAATTAGAAAAAGCATTCCCTAATTAAAAATGCATTTCCTGCAGAAAATGCGGGGAATGCTGAATAGCTGAATTGCTAAAGCTAAACTGGATGAATAGCTCAAACTGTAAGAAGAAGTTGAAGTAGTGAGAATAGTTGAAAAGTGGAAATCGTTAAAAGTTCAAAGTTGACGCTAAACTGAATTGTTGGCTATAAAAGTTGAAAAATGACAAAATATGTAGAACATTGTGAGGTCTTTAGCTGAAGCTGAAGAATAGTTGAAAAAGTGGAAATTGGTTCAATAAATATGAATTTCATTGAAAAGTTGAAGAACACCACTAATATAATATAATATATAATAATAAAATCATTTCTTGAAATACATTTGTAGAAAAGCGGTAAGCTAAACTGTAATACTGTCAAAAGTGGAAGTTTCAATAAATTGACTAAAAAGACTTATTATCAGCCATATCCATTGCATAGAACAAACAAGAGAGAAAGAGAGGGATAGAGAGGAAAGGAGAGAGAGGGGAAAGAAAGATAGAGAGAGAGAGAGAGAGAGAGAGAGGGAAAGAAAGATAGAGAGAGAGAGAGAGGGGGGAGGGAGGGAGAGAGAGAGGGGAGGGAGAGAGGAGAAGGAAAGAGAGAGAGAGGAGAGAGAGGGAGAGAGAGAGAGAGGGGAGAGAGAGAAGAGAGGGAGAGAGAGAGAGAAGAGAGAAAGAGAGAGAGAGAGAGAGAGAGAGAGAGAGAGAGAGAGAGAGAGAGAGAGAGAGAGAGAGAGAAGAGAGAGAGGGATAGAGAGAGAGAGAGAGAGAGAGGAGAGAGAGAGAGGCAAAGGAAAGAAAGAGAGAGAGAGAGAGGGAAAGAGAGTGATAGAGAGAGAGAAAGGAAGAGAGGGGGGTAGAGACAGGGAGGGAGAAGGAGGGAAAAAGAGAGAGAGAG